>NW_008825533.1:1508117-1526177 GCF_000699105.1 Pygoscelis adeliae
CTTGGAAAAGTCTTTTAAGTCTGTCCCAGTTTCTAGGTTTTTTAAACTTGCTGCTTGTGGAAACAGCAACAGGTGCTTTTCTTTCATGTTAGGGTTGGCTTTTTTAATAAGTATTTCCTGCAGTACAGAAAGTAGGAGGTAGATGTTACCTGGGAAGGTAATCACTACTGATAGGTACATTTGTTTTATGGAGCGTTATCACTTTTTTAAAATGGCTATGAGTTTTTCAGCATGTTTGCTGAGGATGCTATAATAACCTCAAACATCTCTTTTATAGAAATCCCTTGCAAACCAACTGTGGTAGTCCTTATCGTCTTTGTAGTTATCTTTTACTATGAATAGTAGTATAAATAAAAATTGTTTGTGCTTTTTGTTTCTGTAATCATGAGAATACAGGACTTTTTTTCCAAAGTCGCATTGTCATAGTTTATATACTTTGTGCCAGGAAACAAAATCTGAAGCAATTTTAACACACTAAAATGCGTGGAGGGTAATATTCAACTAGAAGTGTTGTATCAATGTGTAGAAGATTAAGCAGGTTGAACTTGTATGATCAAGTTAACCAAGTGAAACTATAACAAAGTATACTGAACTCCTGAAATAAACTCTGAATCTAGTAAAGTATGCCCTTCTCCTTTACATTTTGTTGATTCACCTTAAGTTTCCCTTGTGTTTGTGCAGACTGTCCTGAATTCATAATGATGTTACATGAATTATATGAGCACACTGAAACTACAAGGGGATGCCTTTGCAATGTGGTGAGCTGCATTTTGTCATGCTGCTAAGGAGACTGGTGTTAATGGTTATAAATAATAATAATAGAATCATAGAATCATAGAATCATTAAGGTTGGAAGAGACCTCCAAGATCATCGAGTCCAACCGTCAACCCAACACCCCCATGCCCACTAAACCATGTCCCTAAGCGCCGCATCTACACGTCTTTTAAATACTTCCAGGGATGGGGACTCAACCACTTCCCTGGGCAGCCTGTTCCAATGTTTAACCACTAATTCTGATAGACATTGCAAATCCTCGTATATTTCAGCTGGGTCTTAGGAGGTGAGATGTGCTTGAGTCGAGAAGTGGAGTGGGTTGAGGATCACCTGCAGGTTGACTGCGAAGGTCTGCTCTGGCGAGTGGAGCCCGGGGAACTGGTCCTGTGGCTGCATCTTCGGGACTGTAGGTGACTGTGCAGATCTCTGGAGGGCAAAGATTACCTTAAACCTGCTTCTCATCCTTGAATGTGACTGACATACTATTAATGTGCAGCTTCATCTTCATGGTAATTCAGTAACTAGCAACAGCACCAGCTTTGGTGACTGTTTATCCAGAGTCTAGACATTTTATATGAGTTTAGGGCTCCTTTCTGGGTTTTATAAGGGAGGCAAATACACCTTTTTTGGTCTTGTGGTAGCATGATGGGTGCATTGGCTGTGTGCTGTTCTGCCTGAACAATCGCCAAAATAAGCAATCTGCTGGCGGTTTACCTGAAACTATGGTTTAGCAAGTATGACACAGGTGTATCAGCCTCCACCTGTGGAAGGGAGTAGTGGGAACACTTATCACGCAGCATCACCACGTATAGTTCAACAAGTATAAGCTGTCATACAAAAACATTAGATGGTTGGATAGAATGGCTTTCTTATGGCCTTCAAGAAGATTAAGTGCTGGTTTTTATTCTTTGGTCTGAACTTTGGAGAGGGACACTAGTCCAGAAAAAGAGGGAGTGTGATAAAATGCCTCATAACATGACCCATAATAAATAGGTTTGTTGGAAAAAAGTACAGGCGGAAGTGAAGATATGCCATTCACCTCCCTTTGAAGTGAGGCTTGCAGAAAATTTGTCACAGAGCTTTCTGAGTCAAAAGTTGATAGACTCAAAAAAAACCCTGAGCAAAATGATAGGCCAATCCTGGAGGGTGCTGACAGTGCAGATCCCGGCCAAACAAAACCTGTAAACACAAAATTAGCCTTCAAATCTCTGAATCATTCCATTGATTTCTATGGTGAGTGATTTATTGGACCGGGACCAAGAATGCAGCATTTTGGAAGAACAAACCTCGCCAACCTATTTAATGCCTGCTTTAACAAATTATCTGGGTCAGTTTCCTTCCTTTGTCTCCCCAGCGCTCATTGGTCCCTTGGGCATGTGCTTTGTATTATAAACCCACAAGCTATGAACTGTGAGTCCCTGCGGGCATCGTGAGACATCATTTCCCGTGGTGAGGATGGATGCTACACAATATCATCTGCAATAACAACAATTTGCAGTCTTCTTAACTACCTGTGGTTTAAAGGTGCTAGAGTGTACAGAAATATTTTTAATTTCTTTGTGGAACAGAGCATTAAGCTCAAATATATGAAATGCTAGGTAGCAAAAGTACAGGGTGGGATTTTTTTGTTTTTTGAATAATTAATACCTAAGCTGCCTAAAGTTACCAAACATCATTTCATTCAGTATTGAACAATTCCCTGCACCAGACATTGCTAGGCAGTCAATAATTCAGTAAGACAGTGTTTATATAGTGAAAATCGGTGTAAAATACATATGCAAAATTGCAAACTGGACTAAGTTTCTGTTTACATTAAATACATAAACAACAGAGTGGTTTGAGCTATATTTTGTGTCTTTAACACATACAATTTGTGCCCCAGCTCTTATGTGTACATAGCCTACACATAAATATTTCCCATTAATGTATTCAGTTAGTAATGCTTTTTAGGAAATCAAGTGCCCATGACCAAGGACTATGCATAAAGTGTGTTGATGTGAAGTTTATGTGACAATGGTAATGGAGCATGTTTCCCATTACAGATAAGGATACTTAATATTTATATAGTGCTTTCCATTTTAAAAGCATTTTAGAAACATTAATTAGTGCAAGCCTATCAAGGGAAAAATAATCTGAGAGACAGATTCCTACGAGTGAGAGAAACCTTGGAAAGCAGTAATCCCAAAAGAGACTTAAAAGTAGTAGCTGACAGCAAATTACACATGAATTTAGAATACTGATTTGACAGCAATAAAGACCAATTCAATTTCAGTCTAATAAGCAGAGGTCTCCTGTCACTCGGGATGCTGAAGTCTCGTTAGCAGAAAGATATTGACAGCTGGAGAGATGGAGAGAAGAACAGCATGCACAGGAAAGGTATTTGGAGCATGGATTTATAAGGAACTGTTTTAGGTTAAATACATACAGGCTGGCTAAAGGACAACAAAGGAAACATTTGATAACACTTGAAGGGTATCAACACGAAGCAGAGAGTGTAATATGAGAAATGGGATTAAAAAAGATGACTTGAAATTAAAAAGAGCTTTAGGACAATATATTAAGAAATTGTCAGTTATATCTTTTGGCTTGCAAAATAATATTTCCAGAGAAAAATGAAGCAGCACCTCTTGCTTCATTTAAAACTGCACTGCAAAAATACTAGTAATGAGGAAGTGTTCTTCTGTAGCAGGAAACAGATTAGTTTAACAACCTCCACAGAGCTTCTTTCTCCTCACAGTCCTTTGTAAGGAATCACAGGTAAATAAAGACCCCTCATCTAATACTATATTCTGGAAAACCAACATAAATAGAGCAATTAATTAGCTTGTGCGTGCAAGAAAGCCAGTACAGCTCTAGATTTGTATACAGAGATAGATGCAAGCACTGAAATCTCTGGCAAGTTTCTCTCTTAGTTGTCAGGGCATCCTGCCTCCTTGTCATGCACCTTGTTTTCTTAGAAATGATTTATGTAGATAAAGGGTGTGTTCTTCACTGGTGTTACCTCATTTTCCCTGTCTGTGCTTCTTGCAATCACACTTTAATGTTCTGCGATGAGCTGAACGTGGTATAAGTTGAGATTTCATTATGGGTATCAAGACGACCAGTTCACATGATACTGATTTTGCTGAGTGGTGTCCCCATCTGCATTAAGGAGTAGTTTCTGCTGAACTGCGTTACTGTGATTGAAAAACTCATCTTTGGTCTGTTTGGAAAGAACCCTGAAGTATTTTCACATAGTTCATATGCAGAGAGTATGGGTATGTGCCTCCTCTACTGTCTGATCCTGTAATTTTCAAATGATGCTAATGTATTAGGTCTATTGTAAGGAAAGGATACAGTTTTCTGAAGCAGTGAAAACATTGGAGAACCTAAATCTCATGGTCTAGACTCTTAGGAACAAAGCTCTCTTAGCGTTTAGTGAGTATCAAAGCATAGATAGATCACATAGGTACAGTGATCCTGTAAGCATAACACATGAACAGGTTTGTAAACCTAAATAAGATAGGCAGTAGGAAAGAACATACCTGACTTTCTGTGCTGCTTCTCCTTCTATCAGGGGCAGGTGGGAGTAGGGTGCTTCAACTAGCTGAACTATAATAAAGAGAATAATCCTGTCTCTTGCTTAGCAGCAGCACACAGAAGAGTAGTGCTATGGGATTTTTTCAGTTTCAACCACAGCATTTCATAGCACATTATGCATCTTTTGTAAGATCAGTACAGCTGAGCGTATTTTGTAAAAAGTCTGCTTATGTCTTTCAATTTGAGCATTTTGTTGGATTTATTCTTCAGGTTTTTAGCCACATCCTCAGTGGAATCAGATTTCCAGCTCTTGTGGACTGTATTTGCAACTCTTCATAATACTCAGTGCCTTTATAGGGTTTCTGCCTGTCAGTCTCTTGCACTACACACTAACAGTAGTCAGCCAGGTGAAGCCCAGGGTCTTTACTTTTAGGGGTGCAGGAGCTGCAAAAGCACGAGGGCTCCAGGGACAGAGAATCTGATGTTCTGGACTATAAAGGCATGTGTAAGTCTGGCTGGCACCGGTAGCTGGCCAAAGATGGGAACCATATCTTAGTCCTTATGTTCAGATCCCTGTGTAAGTGTTTAAAGCCACTGGTTAGATCTACGTGTCTGGCGTGCAGTGGAATAGCCTACTCCTTGCCCCTGCCAGATCCTACAGAGCTACTGTACTTTGGTATATGCATCTGTCCATTCAATTTCATATTTTTTTCTGATTCCTTTTATGTTCTCAAATCATCAGTTAAATCCATTGTGTTCCTTATTTGTCTGGACTGAGTAGAAGTGTTTGGGGGAGTTTCACCTCTTTGAATCTTACTGCAGGTTCCTGCTACTAACCAGTAGCATTGCTTTCAGTACGATTATGATAGCCAGGTTAAGACTAGCGGAATGAGATTCCATCCAAAGTCCCTTCTTTATTCTTCAGTGCGCAAGATCCTAGTGTGCAGAATTACAGAAAAAAGCTTGAAGCCTCTGAGGCCTCGGGCAGCTTGAAGCAAGTGGTCTTAGAGAAGGCGGATGAGTTTGAGACCTATTAGTGTGAGGGACCCCACTGGCAACACTCAAGAAGAATAAACTATTAGAAAAGAAGAAAAAGAGCAAAATTTTTTGTCTGTCCACTGCAGCAAAAAAAAAAACCCAAAACCCAACCACATTGCTGCTGAGACATACTCTGTTCTGGTCTTCTTCAGAACAGGTCTTTTTTCACACCTTCCCCCCAGTTACAGGTTGGGGACGTTGCTTAGTGAGATGCTCGAAGGCAAAGCCTTGTTGGAATTCACAGGGGATGTTGTTTTGCAATTGTGGCCTGGTGTTAGCTAAATTTCTCCTGGAGATTTAACTTCACGGGAAAGCAGCCAAAGATTCTTTCCTTTCTGAAGCTCCTTCTGTGGAAGCTGTGGCTGGTGGCAGCAAAAAATTCTGTAAATTCATCCCTTTAAACCTCACTCATGCCAACATGAGTGCAAGTTCGTGCTTTGTCTGCTTCCAGTGATTTTAACAATGCATCAAAAGAATGTAGAGTGGAAAATAACAATGGAAACCAAGTGTTGTTTGTGTTGCCGCATATGCATTATGCTATATGCATTCCCTTAGCTGATTTATTACCTTCACATTTTGCTCTGTAGGTTAAATTAAGTCCTTATCTTCTGAAGGAGTGGTTTTCTTTCAGCTTAAAATGGTATTTCTTCTCTAATGCCTGTGGCTAAATGCACAAGAAATTTAATGGTAGGTTTGACGTAACAGTGAATTCTTTGCACTGGTTTGATAATCCCTAACAGACTCTATAGCAGTTTTCATTCACTTAATTGTGAAATCCATTACAAACATCTTTTGTTATCTAGAAAAGATATGTTATATGGTTAATTTCCAAAGTTTAAGGCTTCAGGGACAAAAGTTAAATTTTCAAAACTTTTCCTACTTTTTCCAGTACTCTTAAGAAAATGCTTTGTCTTATTACTTGGCTAATTTCCTTGAAATGTTGAATTGTGGAATAAGGTTTTGTTTAAACAGCTCCAGACCATGCAAGTATTGTGTTAATGCGGATGATTTTAGGAGTAAACTGTGTTCCAGTAAAAATATGGCAATAAAATTTGCAATCTACGATTCTTCTTTGATCATTTAGATTCTTTGGGATTTGATTCCCAGCATTGCAAATTGGGTCAGTAATTGATAGTTCATTGTACTGCCATATAATTCATGTTTTTTGCAAAACCACAGCAGAAGCATGACTGCCTCCTGGCTAGGGTGAAAGGACCGATTAGGCAACAGGAACTTTGGATCACTGAACTGCTTCTTCATGCTGGGCTCTCACACTCTTGGCAGAGTCCAAATTCAGAGGAGTTTGTAATCCTGGCTCAGCTGTCTGTGCACCAACACTAAGGGACTATAATGCAGAAAACGGTATCAAAGGGGAGGAGAGTAGAATATGAAGTATGTGGGCCAAAACCGGAAGGAATAGGCAAGGAGGTTTCTTCATTCACAGGAATCCTTATAAAATCAGTCGATCGATTGTTTCATGTGAGGTGCTGAAAAATTAATGCTAGTGCAGGCTGACAGCATTGGATTTCAACTGTGCATGGAGAGTGTGGATGAAAGGAGGCAAAACTGCTTAGTCCGTGGACTAAGGTCCGTGGACCTGCGATAAAGGCAGGCGCATTTCTGAAGGCGTTTCCTGGCTGTTGCTGCCTGCGATGTTTGTAATCATCCACGCGCCGTACGGAGAACGTGCATAGGGAGGGGAATACAGAAGTGGAGGGTTGTCTGTGAATAGGAGATCCGAATTATTCTGTGAAATGCGTCTATAAAAAATCAAGCCATAGGAAATATAATCAATGTGATACCTTTATGGAAAATTAACGTCAACTAATCCAACTGAGTTTAAAATGTGATCTGTCTTTATTTCAGTGATAATCCCCTTAATCAAAAGCCTGCATTTCTTACAATGTCATCAGTACAATGAGACACTATTTGCCAGTCTAAGGAAATAGTTATGTCTTTAGAATGAGTTTTTTTGTATGGGAAATCTGCCACAGTTGCATTAAAGAATTATTCCATAGAGCTGTAAACCAAGAAATAGTTTATGGTTCAAATCAAATCTGGTAAATCCCAACCTGGAATTACTCACCATTAGCTGTGTTAGTGAATGTCATTTTCCAAAATCAATTTTGTCATTTTGGATTATTTTCTGTGCACTATATGTCACAAGTGTTTATCTTGACAGAAACCAAGATACACTCCTCTCTGTTCTAAAATTAACCGTTTGAGTTGAAAAATAGCATGTAAGGATGAATTGCTATGACAAACATATGCAAAGTTATTTTTACATGTCTTTTGTTGAGGTAACTGTAGTTCTGTTGGAAATTTCCATTAAACTTAAAGCCATGGCTGTCCAGATCAGAGGACTTGCTCCAATTAATATTTGTTAAATGTTCCTTTAACATACAAATATATAGAGAAAGGCATGTTTGACCATTTGGTTTTATTAGATTCTTTCAGTAAGTTTCCAGCAGCCCAGAAATTCAAGCCTAAGTGATTAATGTACTGAAACAATTAGCTTTAAGTAAAAGATTATCTCGGAAAAGGCTTTATATTCACCTTGCAGTTATTGGTTTAATATTTATCTCTATACTCTCTTTAGTGTATTCACCCAGAAATAAGAGTTCAACTGTATGACAGAAGCTGAAAAAGCTGAGGATAAAGACTGTCCTGTCACAGCAGCAGACAGAATGACTCATCTCTTCCCTTCTCTGACAAGACTTTTCAAAAACAAATTTAAGTTAGTGCTTACTATCTGTATTTTTTGTCTGGCAAACATATAAAATAAATGTCTTTCTTTCCTTCACGTGTTAGACAGTTCCCACTGTACAGCGTACAAAACTGTACACTGTACAAAATCTGGTATATTTTAAAGGGAAATACTAATAGCTTTGTTCTGCAATGGGGAGGACACTTTTAAAAGCTCAGGTGCAAAGGAGAGTATAATCTGCATTTCACTTTTTGAAAATGCCAAATTAAAAACTGTAAACGTTCATTTTACTAGAAATGGTTAGTTGCTGTTACATTCTTCCAGATGGACTTCAGACCCACCAAGATACACACCTGAGTGGCACAAGAGATGAGGGGGGCCGATACTGGGTATTCGTAACAACTTCAGTGCTGCGCCAAGCAAGATGCACGTGCTTCATCAAATGAAGTCCCGTGTGAGCTTTTTTGTCTGTCCCCTGCAGATCAGACCATGTCCGGCCCAGGTGCAGTTATGTTGCAATATTCATTAATATTGGATGTAAGGTTTATGCTGAACAGTGCCACATACCATTCTAGTTTGTAAGCCTTTTTTAATGTCTCTTCCCAAAAATTAGAGATTTAAATTTGAGGAAGACCTAACCACTTTCTGACAATGTATGTGGTTTAGTCTCTAAAAGAGTCATGTCTAAGAAAGACCAGAGCACCACTGGTGAGAGGAACATTGCACAACAAATTTCAGGAAGGGAAGTAAAGGTTGCTAGCCTTTTTATCTGTCACGAATAGGAAGAATGCTGTATGTGGGCGAGTATAATTAGGTCATTGGTTTATGAACCCAAAGCCCTAGTTTCCCAAGGTTTCTTAAAATTAACATGGATGTATATTTAATATGTATCTCTGATTTGGCTGAAAAACATAGCCAGAAAATTCCCAACTGACTATACACATAAATAGCTTCATAGACATAGATTATTCCAAGGAGGGTTGGCAAGAACATATCCTCCTGAAATTTGCTCAATAGCCTCCAATTTCAGATACCGTGAGATTGTCAGACTTTAAAATACACCCTTGGAGCTACAGAGCTCCCTCAATAGCTGTCATGTAGGGGACAAGTTCAGGGGGTCTGTGGACCACAGTTATTTCCTTGGACTTCTCGTGGAGGTAGGATATTGCAAGATGCAATGACTGCTGGAGCCCAGAGGCTGCAAGGGTGGCTGGGCAGTGACTTAGCAAACTGACTTCAAGATGTGTTGGAAGAGTCTGTTTCCAAATCTCCTGTTGAAGGTTGTTTTATTTTTCCCTTGAATGGTAGGGTTGGAATCTGGCCTTGCAAAATAGTCGTTAGTGCAGCATGCATTACTTATCATTGTGGGTTTTTTTGCAATAACAACAGTCTTACCAGGACTCTCTATGATTTTTCCCAGTAGCCTTTTCAACAGACATCTTGACAAATCTTTGTGCCAGGGTTGCCATACTCCTTGCTGGGTGTGTTTATTACCAGGATTGGGTTTTTGATTTTGTTGGTTTTTTTTTTTTTTTCAGAAGATTCTCTTAATTTCCTGTAGCACAAAGAAGCACTATTAACACATTAACTCAGCAAACCCTTTAGTGATTCTGAGACTTGCTTCTCCATTAAGGGAGTTCACATTTGGAAAGGGTAGCAATACATCATCCATTGGAGGTTCTGCTAGAGTGTGGTGTACATAACCTTTGAAAACTGTTCCTGCCACCAAAAGCTGCCTATTCTGTAGCTGGCCCAGATCCAGCTTCTCCCAATTTGGACCCATACTGGGTATTTGCCAGCCAGCTACTGTGTTCCTGTTCCCGTCAGAGGCAGCACTGGGATTTTGCCATTTGGACTGCTGGACGATGAAGGTGGAAGCAATAAATGAAATGCATGGAGAGGCACGGTGGGAAAATAGGTGTTTTTGGCACTCGTTTGGGACAAGCTGCATAAGCCACCACAGCTTAGATGCACACGTGCAATGTGACTATTCTAAAACTATGCCAGTAACAACTTACTTTTACTGCATAGCATGACATCTGCTCACCTCTCTCCAGCAGCCACCTTCAGTCTGCCAGTGACAGCCTCTCTATAAATGTGATTTTTGTCCAAACTTGTATTGCTTTGTATGGGTCCTCAGGAGACCCATACATTTCTCTCCCTCACCCGGGTTTGTAACACTTCAATTTTTAATCTTCATACATATTAGCATTGAAGTAAGGATGGGTGTGATTTTGCTGGTGCAGGCAAAACCGAACAGGGTCCATGGAGCAGCCAAGTGCCATTTTGTGGTGACGCAGAATGGCATCCTGGTGGTGTCTGCTAGTGAGCCTTGGGGCACCAGGGTGGAAGGCATCCCATGGGTCTCCTAAGGGGCTTGTGTACCTCTGCAGCTGCTTTTACCTTCTCCAGATTATGGGATGGAGAGAGGGGGGAAGCCCCAAGGGCCATTCACATGATGATGCAATACTGCACAGGATAATTTTCCTTTTTTTAAGGCATTTTAGCAGCACAGTGGTTCATCAGCTTCAAGCCTTGTGGAGGCCGGTCAACTCCAGTGAGGCAGAACAGTACCTGTGAGGGAATTTGAATCACCTGGGTTTTTTGCTTTAAAGATAAGTGTCTTTGAATTCATTATTCCCTTTATTGATTTAATTCTAGCTGTTCGCCTCGTATTGATCTGGACTGCTCACCAGAGACAGTTTCACTAGACTTTTTGTCTTTTCATCCAACGATTAAAAGAAAAAAACCCACACCTTTGAATTAAGCATCGTCTATAAGAAGTGTTTTCTAGGAATGGCTAGTTTTATCACACTTTTGTTGTCTTATTTGTGATTGCTGACACCCAATAAACACACAGAAGTGCTGAGGATAAATGACTTGACATGAATGACATGAATATGATAAAGTAGTGACTTTCCTTCCTCTGCCCCTGCCCCCAAGGTTTCATTCCTTTTTTGATCCAAACTTCAAAAGAATTGTCCTGAGTGTTCATGTTATCCCATTTTTCATCCCACTCTGTAAAAAAGGGATGGCTGGTTTTTCTACTCTCATTTCTGAAAGCGCGAATACAGAAATCTTACAAGAGGTATATGCTTTCATGATTTTCTGCTGTTTAAAGGCTTGAGAAGAACTGGGTAGTTTTGATAAGCCTCCAGTCCAATTCCAAGCCTTCTGAATCTGCCCATTTTTGTAATACTGGGAACAGCTCTAGGATGCTTACAGGAAGTGAAGTAACATCTTACTATACAAATTCTGTCTGGGAGCATGAGTATTTCTTTCTGCCTTGGTTTTGCAGCAGCTTTAGTAACCAAATAAGAGTTTTATTCTTTGCAACTTGTCTACCAACTCCTTCTTCTGTCTGTTGAGCACTTCCTGTTATAAAGAGAAAGTCAATGAAATGTGCCTATCTGTTCATTAAACTGTTATGCAGGGAAGAACAGAAGTAGTTTAAGTCTGAACAGCCTCCCTTTCTGTAGGTATAGGCATCTTATCTGTGAGCAGCAAATCATACTATGCCCATCAATTACTTTTATATTTGCTGCATTCTACCCCTTGTGCCTGAGGACAACTTTGTTTTAATTCATTCCCTAAACAGTCTCCTAGGCTGTAGATCAACACATTACTTTTTTGTTGTTGGGATTTTTTTGGCTAACAGAGGAAATTTGTTTTAAAAAAAAAAAAAAAAGAAGCAATTGTCACCAGCCAAAGTCATTAGTACTGGTTTTATCAAAGTCTCAGTTGTTCTTCACATACCATGCTGATTTATTTATAGTTTGGCCACACCTCCTTTTTGCTGGAGGCAAGCAGATGTAACATAGATAGTATAGATGGCACTTTAACGCTCCTAGATCCGGAACTGGGATTTCCTTCTGCGGTCATTCCTGCCTAGGTTATGCATCTCTGCCAGATCTCCATCACATTATCTAGGTCCCTTATGTGGCCCTGCGCTGTACTCTCTTTCACAAAGTTTTAATGCACCTGGCCCCCCAGTGAAAGAGAAAATCTTATTTCCCTCAGCATAGAATTAAAACACGAATCAAAGTGGACTATTTTTTCCACTGAAATTGACTTCATGCATCATTATTTGTTGCTGTTGCTTTGCAAGCAGTTCAACTCCAGTTCAGGTTCACTATTGACTGACAGTTGTTGTTTCATGGAATATTTGAAACAAACTGGTAAAGTAATCTGTCTTCTGTGAGACATCTGCCTCCTGGTGCATCCAGTCATTGTTCAGGATGATTTTCACCGTCACAGGGAGCTTCAGCTGAGGAGCTGAAGACTGAGTTGATGTATAGAATTCAAGGAGCATCTGGTCGATGCTTTCAGTCATATGGTTTAGTTCTAAGTAGTCTTGTGAGGAGCAGGGACTTGGACTCGATGATCCTTATGGGCCTCTCCCAACTTGAGATATTGTAGGGTTCTATGATTCTATAGACCCGGTGGCACGTTCCTGTCGGTGCTGTGGAGCTAACTCCACTGGGCATTAGAGGAAAGACACATTAGGTGCCATATTGTCAGTGCCACCGTCCATGCCATACTTGACTTTCATGCAGATAGGACTTAGAATGCACCTTGGTTTGGCAGTTCAATATTTTTTATAATCACAAACCTTGTGCGACTTGGAAGTGTGTGTGTAGGGCACTAGCATCAGTGTTAGTTTTGCAAGCAGCTGTAGGAAAAACTTTAGGCAGAATATGTTCTGCTGATAAATGGCAGTATTCAGGCTAAACCTAATGACTCACTATTACTTTATATTATTTCATTGTTTCATCCACAATGGAACATGTCTCTAGCCTAGAAAAACAGAAACAATTGATAAAATTTAAATGAACATGCTTCCTAGACCTCTGAAATTTCTTGCACCCCACCCCACCAAGGGCCTCAAGGCCCTTGTCACATTTTTTCACTGGTAATATCCAAGAGTGCAGGAGAGGTCCCTTCCTGAAGAATTGCTGTGACATGACATACAATTTTATTGGTGCTTTATATAGTGTTTCGGCGTTCTGCAGTTAAATGGTCTGTTTCCTTGGTCCCATTGCATTCTCAACAGAAAATGGCTTGCAGTCTTTTTCTTCTAGAATAGAGAAAGCGTAAACTCTAAAGAATTACATTAAGCTTGAAACTTGACAGTTTGACAGTACCAAGCCCTCACCATAATTGCTTTCATAGGTTCCCACCAGATTTAGAATGAGCTTTTATTACTGTTGCCTGAATATCTTATTACAATTAGCAATACCGAGTATGAAAAGGTAGAATGGATTCCTCTTCTCGTAGCGGCTGGTGGAAAGCTGGTCGATAAATTATTTTAAAAGCTATGTTGGTTATTAAACAGCCACACAGTTAAACAGCCTTCTCAGTTTGCTGCTTTGTTCCAAATATCTATCTTGCATCATGATTTTTGCAGGGATCAATATCAATTATTTTATTATTTCATTTATGTTTCTTTAAAATGTTCTCATAGTTAAAAAATGTGAACAGAATCAATATGTCCACACCAATTAATTTCTATATTGGCTCTGTTGTGTGCTTTACATTGAGACAGACATTTACAATGAATGCTATGTACCTGAGATACCAATGCAGAAGCAATTATATACAAAGTGAACACACAAATATCACCATCGAAACCTAACCAGTGAGTAGGATGTGCTTTGGGTTTGTTTCCTTGCTTCTGGTTTGTGTCAAAACCTAATAGCACACACAACTGGGACAGCCTTGTTTGGTTGGTTTTTGTGCTGTCGTTAGTTTTAAAAGATAAAAAGCAAATAAGATGGCCATATACTTTGGACTACTGTCTCGCTAGTGAGTCCAGACACGTCTGGAGAAAAAAAGCGAATAGGTTAAAAATACAGTCCACTGACCTCCCGCTGAGTCTTGGGAGGCTGATGTTGGTGTGTTGTGTACAAAGAACCTACACAAAGCAAAATAAAGCCGGTGGGGAAACTCCCATCTTTTACGACCAGACCTATAATCTTTAACAGGCAAGAGTATATATGTGTATGTACAATACAGTCAATTGTTGTGCTACATATTGTTAGTAATAAAACTCTTTGGAAGATTCACTGGGGGATTAGGAGGGCTGCGTGCCAGCAATGTCATGGAGGGAATTGCAGCTTACCCTGCACTGTGCTGGAACAAGTGAAAGTGGGAACTCGTCACCCCTGAGATGAGTCCTCAGAGCTAAAAAGCTTTGATAATTCCATGTGCAATCATTTAAAAAGTGCCAGTGACTTAGTCTAACTCTGCTCTGAAAGAAGCTGATTTTATTAAAAGGAGAGCTAAGCTAAGCTTGAACTGAAAATCCAGGTTTCAGACTGAATTCTGAAAAATTCTTCTTTTTTTTTTCTAATGATACCAGAAATGCTTTCTGTCTGCCAGACTTATTGGGAAGCTTTTCAAACAACCATTTTTATTTATAATAGTGCTTAAAAAAAAAAAAAAGCTTTTTAAATGACTAGGTCTTTTAAATTGTTTGCATCCATTTGTACTATCTGAACTGCTCATTCTGATCACGAGAATTTATGCCAGAGCTGAGGCAGTTATGTGCTGTGTTTCAGATGGGAACTCCTCTCTGTCTTGCTCTTTCACTTTCTCTCCCTCTTTCTCTTTTGCAAAGATACCGATTTCAGACAGAATCAAGATTCAAAATGCTAAAACTGTCACAATCTTAATTAACAGAAGACAGTGACTTCCCTGCGATGTTGGACTATAAACCTACTATCGATTCTTAATTTTTCTCTGGTAAGAAAAGATGGGGACATCAGGCGAGGAGTTGTACTTCAAAAATGTGTGTTACTCTTTTCCTGTTTCCCAGTACTGTAGCGTGGATAAAATCAGACGGGTTTCCAATAAGTGGACCTGTTACCAATAACCCAAGATGCAGGTGTAACTGCATTTTCAGTGATTCATCTGTATAGCACCTTGGGTTGTTTTACACAGGTAGCATCTGTCTCACACGTACACCATGATTATTCTACTCTGATTGACATCCGCCTTCTCTTAATAAAGTCCCAGTTGCCCACCTGTATGGTGCTCCCTTTTCTCTTAATGCATTTGTAAGATAAAAAAATCCTTTAGAGCACTGTGCTGAAACTCACAAAAAGGCAAACTATCTAAATTTGTCAGTGGTGCAGCACCAGTACAATTTTCAAGGCTCTCTGCGGATTAAAATTTTATAAAGTTTGTGATTTGAATGCTGGTTTGAACCAGACCAGTACAAGAAAACTTTGGTGGAGGTACTTCAGGTTTATACTAATATATCACAACTGAAGATAAAATCTGGCTTAGGCTGTGGAACTGAAATGGCTTTGTAAGGAAAATTATTGGTATCTAAAATTTCCCCCTGTTCATTGTATTCTATGTTTTCTGCTGTGTTTTTCCTATTCCTATGTATTAGCTGTGGAGATCTTTCAAGATTTTGGGAATATTAGACGTTTACATGGGCTCTGGGGGGACAGGGCCATTTTGTGAAAGAGAAATGTACTGAATGTTACTGAATACACAGAAATTAAGCCTGGCTCAGGAAGCCTCTGAGTTGCAAATGGTTGGAGGCTGGAAAAGCACTTTGTACTCTTCGAAGAGCATCTGCTCTTGGCTGCTGTTGGAGAAGGGGCTCTGGGCAACATTGTGTTGACCCAAAGACAGCTGTTCCCACGTTGTAGACATCTGGTAAATGATCTTTCTCATTGCCTGTTTTAGATTGGCTGACATGGCCTGTTTCTTCATTGCAGAAAGGCACTGATTTCAGCCCAATGCAGGTCACAGTGACCAAAATTGCTGAATGTTTTTTAGTTATGCTGTGTGTGAAATACAACTTACAGGTGTCCACGCCTGGTGCCAAGTAAGACAAGTGTTGAGCAGGCTTGGAGTGTAAAGCATAAGGTGATCTCTCCAAGTAACGGTGGTGAGCACAGGGGCACGGCAGCCCGAAGGAGCCTAGCTGTATGACACTAGTATGGCACATTCTCGTGGTTGCATTTGTGTGTCTGGTTAGTAGTCTTGATGAGCCTGATAGTCCAGCCTCAGGTGCCTAAAGTCTATCCAGGACCTTGCTCTTAATTTCCTGATTGACTAAGTGTCTCTGAAAGCCTGGAGCCTGAGAAGAAACATCTGGTAGAGGGACTTGTGGTGCATGGGCTCCCTGAAACTGCACCTATATTCGTCGAAAGGTAGTAATCAGAAATTTCCATTTAAAATACAGGGTTGGTTGCTGTCTTTCAGCTTGCCATGCTCATTAATTCATGTCTTGTAACTCCTGTCCATTGGTTGTCTCGGTTCCTTTCTCAAAACCAAGATGGGTGGCCTGCTGATGCAGAGACAGGTCTCGACTGGTGGCTGTTCTGGGCTCCCCTCCCTTCCACCTTTGGGGACAGATCTGCAGCAAACCCAGCACAGTCACAGCTAGCTGGGGTGTGACTGATGCTGGTTTAGTACCAGTTAAGTCTCGGACCTTCATTACCATAATGCTGGGGGAGGTCCGTGCGTGCATGAGTAAGCTGAGACTGTCCCTTGATCCTGGTACAACATGTATGCAAACTGTTCTGCCAGAAAAGGAAACCTCTGAAATTTAAGGGCTAAAGAATCTTTCTGTGAATTTGACCATTTATGGAAATAAAAAGTAGAGAGGCTTATTAGGAAGAAAAACCCGCTTTATATAAGAATTTTTGTGAAAGAAACACACAGGGCCAGTCCTGTCCTTTTGCTTAGTTGGGGTTTTGTTGTTTTTGGAGGTAGTACAACCTTTCTTAAAAATCTTATAGTCTAGACTCTTTTGCAGCATTTACCCAACAAGTAATGACTTGGCTATTTGGTCTATTGTTAAGTGCTCCTGGTAAAGTACTTACTGCAGATATTGCTGCTTAGGCAGACCCTGAGAGCTCAAATGGATGGAGACTAGTTGGGGTTTTGGAGGAGAAAAAATAACATTTGAAGCCTGCTATACAGGCTGTCTTACAGCAATTGCATCATGAGCTGCAGGTGATTGCTGCTTCATATAATAATAGAAGATATATTTTGAAAGTGGCTTCTTTACTCCTCCGAATAAGACATTTTGATAGATGGGCTCTCTAAAGGGAAGATCATTAAAGCATCTTAACCACATGTCCAAAGTAAAAAAAAGTATTACCAGTGAGTTAAGAAGTTCAGGAGTCAGAGCCAGGCTCTTCAGCCCACATCGATTTGCTTTGTGCACCCCAAAATAAGGAATAGGGTTGGCATTAGGTGGACAAAGCCAATGTCCATTCTGTATCCTGGGTGAGGAGACGTCTCAAGGATGGGTAAGGTATGATGAAAATGCAGAGGAGAAAAACTTCAATTTTAGCCAGAAAACACTGGCTGTTGCAGTGTCCAGCTCTGTTCTGTCTCAGCCAGCTGTACCTACCTGTGTACACACACACACAGGGGATGTGCTGTCCCCCCTTCTTTTTTTTCTTTTTCTTTTTTTGTTTTGATACTGTTGTTTGTACATGTTTCAGCTCTCACAGGTGTCACTGTAGGCAGAAACTTGATCTTAAATACCAAAGGTTTGATCTTATTTCAGGAAAGTATGAATGAATTCAGATCTGCGGTTGGGGAGGGGGCAGGAGGAACATAGGAGAGATCGAATGGGAGTTAAGAGAAAGGAAAGCACAATTCTCAGTACTAAAACAATTTTATATTCAATTCTCTATATTCAATAGAGACCTCTTAGAGACCTATTAGAGGGGGGAAAAAAGCTTGTAATACTTTATCTGCTCTACCTTAACTTGTAAATTGAAACCTGCTCCCAGTTTATTCAATTCACTGCTCCCAGATTTATGAAGAACTCGCTGCTGCTCTATCTTTCTAAGTGCATTTTGTCATTAGAAAATACGTACATAAGTCATATCCATATACTGTACTGATCCAAAGTGGTTTTCTGCAATAAGCCGATTAAAGTGAATGGTCCAAAACCTGCTGAGCAGATCTGTGGATAATAGGTAATCTGGGCAGTAATAGGTTTCTGCTGGTGCTCAGGTATACGTGTACAAATTGTTCAGCA
>NW_008825533.1:1526203-1533271 GCF_000699105.1 Pygoscelis adeliae
TTCGCTTAATTCAGTCATAGGAGTTTTTAAAAGATCATTTTTAGGATTACATCCATGAATTCTCCTACCTCCTCTGAGAAGAGGATGTTTTTAGCTATACCTAGTAATTTAGTACAGGTATCAGAGTACCCTAGTCTAGTATTAAGAGGGAACTTTTCATCATATGAATGCTGGATTAATCCATTTTTCTTTAAGAATAATTTTAATTTTATTAATTTGTGAAGTTGTGGCTTTCATTCTGTAGCAGTCAACGCAAAGGGTGGACCCCGGAGAGTTGCAAGCTGAGGCCATGTTTCAGGAGGCTTTGTAAGCATGTGCTTAACTTTAAGCAAGTGCTTAGCTCCTGTTGAAGTCATTAGGTTTTAAACAGCCACTCAGAGCCTCAATACTGGAAAGGAGTGGAAAAGACGTCGAACATCTGAAGGACAATCTAGGTTTTAGGGTTGCTGGATTTTCCTCCAGTCAAATGCTCTTATTTTTGTGATATGATTCAACGTGGTTTTGCAGTTGTAGCTGCCATCTGCAGGCTTCAGATTTTCAGATGGAAAACCCGTCCCTCCACGCTGCACCGCTGTGCGATGGCTGCAACAGCAGTCTCGACCCCTTCTGTCCCCAGGGACAACAGACGGAGGAGCACGAGGACACACATTTCCTGCGCAAGAAATTGGTTCAGGGATTTTTATCCCAGACCCTTAGGTCTCTGGCTACTGTTTATGATCACCCTGAGGTGATAACAAAGGATTAGGGAGAGAAAGTAGCTCCAGGGTTTGTCAGCCTGGAAAAGGGTTATGACACAATTTAGCCGGTGCTGGTGTTATATAAATGTATATGGGATAAATAGTGCTTAACGACTATGAGAAATGGCTTCTAGCATTTGCCAATACGTTTGCAATGTACTGGATTTATGAAAGACCTTGACAAAATTCCTAAGCAAACAAAGCTTTCCCTTACTGTATACTCTTGTAGTTATGATTAAGAGATTTGTGTTTTTTTTCCTAGTGAAGGCACTGGTGCTAGTATGTCCTCAAAGTGAATGTGATCTAGTTTATTTAAGCAAGAAGGAGTTTAAGTGGAAACGAGCCACAGAAATGTGTGCCACTTGTCTAAAACAAACATGGTTTAGGCTTTTCCTTATAAGTGACATCTATTATTACATTTTTAAGTAGATCTTTGTTAGTAAGCATCTGCAAGTGCGTTTGATCAGACGAAACGTTCAAAGACTATATTTATATTAGACTAAACTGGAATGTTCTTTTTAAATAAGGATGTGCACCTATGCCAACTGAAGTTAATTGGGAATTTGCAAATGAACACATACAAGTCACTAAAAAAGTACTGTCAGCATTGTTCATTTAAATGACGTGTTGTCAGTGCAGCCATTTTAGATATTACATATGGTTTTCTGAGGATCTTTAGACCATCTGTTTCGTAGGACTAAATAAATGGAGTGGATGGTTAATAATGTTGAGAACTGATCTAGGCCAGTCATTGGAAGTCATATCACTATTAAAAGTTACAGCAGTAGGAGATATGTGAGTATCTTCTCAGTGTAGCAGATTTGTTTGTGAGTTTGTTCTTGTTGCAATCACTATATCAATTCCTGTGATGTTTATGGGGTTCCCAGTTCACTTTTCTCTCTCTGAAGGATTCCAGGGATATGTAAAGAAAAAAAAACTTGTATAAGCATAAATAAAAATTATTGCCCATTTGATAGTTTCTAGTTCTAGAGAATAAAGAGTGGCACTTGCAAGAGCTTAAGACAGTGTTTAGCAATTGTTCTATTTTTTGAAGTTTTGCTTTAGGTTTTGTTTATTGAGGGAATTCCAGACTTATCTTACTGTGCAGTGGTTGTGATGAATGCAGGTGCAGCTGCAGCTTGGCTTTCAGCCAGAGGTGGAAGCCTATTAAGGAACATTGATTCCCTGGCTGAACATTAAATTTGTGGTTGCTGCATTGAAAATATTCTTCATTAACTGTGTAATTGAACAAGCTTATTATCATTATTATCTGCTGCTGACCTTAACTGAGACTAGACTGTTTGCTTAATACACTGAGTGCAGGAAAATGCCACACATGGAAGGTTCTCTAAGAGGGATGGCAACAGTATCCCTTCGGCTAGAAATCATTCTTTTCAGCTATTTCTTGAGTATTTTTCTCTAGCCTCTGTGAATTGGTGTTGGGGCCAGGTACAGCTTGGGCTCTGATGATGTCTGACACCACTGCTCTCTTCAGATGATTGAAATTGGCAGAAAAATTTTCAGTTTCTTCATTAATATAACTTAGGGAAAAGTCCATCAGCTGTAATTTCAGATCATGAGGGTGATTGTATCCAGCAAGTTCTTCATGGCTTGCTGGGGTTCACATTTTGCAAGATCAATTAGAAATATATGGGTTTGTTTTCATATTATTTCTAGGAATAAATGCCAGAGTAGACTATATCTGGAAGTTGAATACTCATAATACTGCCAAAACTTAAACCAAATTATGAGTTTAATTTTCCATTTTAAATTGAATTAAAAAGAAAAATACCCTTATAATTTACCTTATATTATTGTAGCATTTCTGTAAAGGGGAATATCATTGTATTTTTACTTGCACGTAGTTTCAATTTAGTCTTCTTACATTTTTAATATTCAACTTTAAAGAGGTCTGTCTGCACATAGTGTTCTTCATGCGTCTATTCACGTAAGAGTCTTTCCCCTCTCCTCCATTACACCATTTCTTTTTCTTTTCATGGTTGAACTTTCCTCTTTTTGGCCAGTAGCCACAGGCAGTCAATATGAGGTCTCTCAAGAGCTCACACCATGGGGCATGGGTTTTTCAAGGCCAAGGTTTTACATATATCCATGAGCTTTACTCAGAGCTCCTTTCATAATCCTTTCTTAATAATGATGGCTGATGAGTACCTTTCTTCTGAGGACTTTCTGTGAAGATGATGTTTATACGGCCAAGACAGCAGATTGCTGATAAATCAAAGAATCCAAGTTTTTCTCTTGGGGTGGACTAAAAGTACCATCTCTGGAGCACAAATGTTGCTCTGAGCTTTTGCCCTGTCAGTTGCAATGCGACCGTTCATTAGTGTTTGAGGTGCCTCACCTTTGTTCCTATGTTAATGCTGTAATGACTACCAATTCTCTGTTTATGAGCTGCTGCTGCCACCTATTTTTATGATACCAAAGAAAGTATATATCAGATTATACCCTCTGTTAATATCTACTCATGTTTTTAAGCCTTGTTTTTTTTCAGTGTAATGGCAAAAACGAACCATTAAACCAAGCTAAGGAAAGATATACGCACTGAGAAATTCAGCCTTTTCCTAAAACACTGCTACACATCTTCTGGGAGAGCTGAAATCTCCTTTCTTAGTAAAATGCCAGCTTTTGATTGGAACTGATTATTTTCATTACTAAAAAATGAGGAAAATAATGTAATGGTCCAGGGATACAAATATGCCTCCTAGATTACTTAAGTTTCTTGGGAAACTTTTATAGCTATGTTAATTTAAAAGGGTATTTCTCTTTTCAAATCCCATGAGAGTTGCTTGAGAACAAAAACTTGAGTAAAATCATAACCACAACGTGCTGGGCTGGCTATACAAGCATAGCTAAGAGCAAGAACTTTTCATCTTTCCAGCAAGAAGTACCTCAAGATGAGCAGTTGTGCTGAAGTTGCAGCCTCTGACCTGATTTTCCTTCAGCACAGCTACAACTTGTTTGATCTTTTTGCCACTAGGAAGCTCTTTTTAATTGTGTCATTTGTAGCAGTCACATAGGAGATTATTTTCTACTTCACACTGCTTCACAAACATTATCTCGTGGAACTGGCTGGCTGTTGCAGCAAGAACAGTGTTGTGCAGATCTTCTCTGGGGTCTGTGTGAAGTCAGGAATAATTCATCGCAAGAAACAAATGGGAGTGGTCCATCTGTCCTGCTGCAAAAGAAGGTGTTGCGTTTTCTCCCAAGAAATGCAAGCCATCACCCTGCATGGCTTTGAGTTTCTGTGCTGTTTAGTTAAGTACTAAAGTGTTGCGTGTCTTCTGTTTCTTATGGCTTTTACTCAGATGTGGAAAGAAAGATCAAGTAATGTAACCACTTTCTTCCAAATTGTGGGCCAGAATCTCAGCTGGTGTAAGTCAGCAGAGCTCCACTGACATTATTAGTACTCCAGTGATTCACACCAGCTGTGGATCTGGTCTTCTGTCTCAATTTATGAAGGGCTTGAACTAAATGTCAGGAAATATGAAATGATCTCTTACAGTCAGCAGTTCTCCAGATGTGTTAATGGAGTTTAAGTTTACCAAAAGGAAAGACTTCAAAAAGTGACCCAACACAAGAATAAACTTTCAAGAAGAATGCCTTACTTACAGGCTTTTTGGCAAGAGAGGACTATACAACTCACTGCAATTTAAAGAAATTAACTCGGTTATGCATCAGGATATGGTAATACAGCTTCAGGGAGAATCCAAAATGCAAAATAATTTCACAGCACAAAGCAAGCTGTTGGCATTTAGTGAATAACTGCCATGCAAACAGGCATCATCAAGTCTTGAAACCAAAATTAAGTTGCTTATGAACTTCATGTAAAAAGCCTTCCACTTTGCAAGTGTAGTTGGGTTTATTCACAGACATGGTATTACAGCTTTTGGAGATTAAATGAGGACCATGTTGTTACAAGAACACAGAAGCTTAATAGTTCTAGCTGTGTTATGTTAAAAACTCAGCAGTGATTTGGCTTATAGATGTGATCTCATGTATAGTGTTGAAAACAGTTATTTTAGCCAATGAGGATAAAATTGTTGTTGACATTGCTTAAGCACTGTCAGGCTTACTTTTCAAAATCAGAAAATGCTGGAATAGGTGAAACCTCAAAGTCAACAAATGTGGGGTCTCAGAAGTCTTTTAGTCTTATATACCTAGTCTTATATGCCTATATGGCATATGAGCATATGCTCTAAAAAAAACTTCCAGTGCCTGAAATAGCCTGTGGTTGCACAGAGGTCTTCACAGCCTAATTTATTTGTTGATGAGACCTTTCAGAATTAATTAAAATGATAAGTGTGTGGCTCCACACTGTGATTTACATCTGTTCTCACTGGAGACTTAATGCTATAGATAGACCCAGAAAGGTAAAAGAACAACACACCTTCAATAAGTAAACTTGAGCATGACACTGTGTTGGGGTATGCTACCTATATTTAAAAAAAAATTAGTGTAGAAATAAGTTGATTGCTAGCAATCAGAACAGCATGGAGTGATCCAATCCTGCTGACCAGAGGTCATTGGCTAAGGGTCCGATTCTGGCAGGTTTGTGTCACAGTTAGCTCGAGTGACTTTTGGTGAGACACACATCTGTCTAGATGTCACTGCATACCAAAAGGAAAAAAAAAATGCTTGGACACAATTTATTCAGACCTGAAGGAAAGTGTTTTGGAAGAGTTCGCAGAGAAAGCTAGTTAGACTTCCAGAGAAAGTAATTATCATAATCTGAATATACCAGTATATTGAATTTAGTGGTTTGCAGAACTGGAGTGATGGATAGAGTGGTGAGGAAACCCTTCTGAATACTGGAGAGCTCTTAGGAAGTGACGGCATCCAAGACTCAGCATTTACTGGGCTTTTGCTGATTCCCCAGGAGCACGGGGGACTCCACCTCAAAATGAAAATCATTCCCCAGATCCACAGCAGGAAACATCGTACCGAGAGCTCTGAACCTCCAAGGCCTTGACAAACTTGAAGTGTGAGAGGCTATGAATCACGCAGTGGCTGGGGTCTTAGGAAGCTCATTGCATTTTGAATGTTGCAGTGTTTTATGAATACTTCTGCTCCCTAGAGATTTCTAGGTAGGAGTTCTGGAAAACTTGGTTCTGAATCTCTTTGAAACCAAATTTAAAAAGAAAAAAAATTGCTGAATTTCACTAACTGTATTAGCTGTACAATGTGGAGCAGTTGAAGGCAAATGCTTGAATTAGTATGAACATTAAGATTGCTTTTGCATGCCTCGTTGCACTAAGCCCTCATATGGCAGCGTTTGAGAGTAACACTTTCTATCACTTCTGTCTAGTTCTTCCCATCCTGGTGGCTGATGTGTTGGACTTGGTAATATAAGAATTTTTCACCTTCTGTCAGGATTACACCAGTGGAATATACCTGTGCATGAAGACATCAACCCTTATGAAACTCCAGACAGTCTAAAATCCTACAATACAAGCACATCAGGTCTGCTCCCTGCTTCCTACACTGATTCCCTACAGCTTGCTGAGCCAAGATTAAGAGATTATGTGTTATTTTCAAAGCAGCTAGTGATATCAACCTGGAATATCTTGTCACCGAAAACACCCATATCTGTGATCAATAATTATCCTCTAAAAGCTCGCAAAAGTAAAGCTGTCTGTGCAGGACTCAAAGATTTTCTGTGGATTCAGCCTATATGTATAAGATCAATTCCTATAGATGTCAGAAGCTGTTGCAAAAGCCACCGTTTTTGGAAACACAAGATACCTTGCCTTCCCAGGCATAAGCGCAGAGCTGTCTTTACCAGAATGGTGTCTCAGAGATAGAGGAGAAACAGTGAACATGGCTCTTGGCAAACGCCAGAAGCTCGTATAGCCAAGAGACATTTAAATGATCTACGTTGATGAGGACAGTCAAAGGAGTGCTAAATAGGACTGATTGATGCAGAGTAGCATGTTATTCAGTGTAATGGATGTCTGATTCGGGCGCACGGTTTTCTGGTAGGACTCTGGTGTCCAGCTATCTGAGGGCAAACCCGCACCTCGGCATACACATATCAGAGAGTGGCGGGTGCTTCTATGTGCAAACATTCATAGCAAATGTAAACATAACATACATACAGGGGAAGGCCAGGGATTTGAAAGTCCTTGACTACCTGGATTCATGGGTTATGGAAGGATTTTCTTAATTTGCCTTTGTTTTCTTCTGCTCTACTGTTGGAGAGAGGCTCACACCTTCAGGGCGTGGGCCTTTGAGGCAACTCAGTCTGATTCTTTGTATGTCTCCATGTCAAACCGTTAGACAACAGACACATGCTTGGGAAAATAGTGCCAGAGAA
>NW_008825533.1:1533296-1541364 GCF_000699105.1 Pygoscelis adeliae
GTTAACAGAGCATCATCCTGTGCGGTAATAGAAGAGCAGATCCTTTGTATGTTTTCTGCATATGTTCTGCTCTCCCTAGCTCTCCATGTGCAGATTGTGAGTGAAATGGTCATTCTCAGGGTCCTAAAAATTGTAACGAAATAGCTGAAGCCTTGACATTTATAAGCTGAATTTCATCTGTTTGTTTTGCCATTGCCATCTCAGCAAGTAATTAGCAAGCACTTTTCTCTTACACGTAACCTTAACAAAAAGCTCAAAATACACTATTAAATGGTTACCTTGGCGGTGTATATGTTGGAATTGTTTATATCTGTATCTAAATTTGTTTCAAATCTCTTTGTTTTGTATTTCCAGACCTGGTCTGGCCTCACAGAAGACATCGGGCAAGCGTTCCCTGGATGTGATGTCTCTCGAAACACTGGAAAACACTTGTGAGCCGGAGGACCTCTTTGATGACATCTAGCTATGTGTTGGCTGAGAAACTGGGAGACCAGCGCTTCTAATAGAGATAAGCTATAAAACTAAAAGGCTTTGTTATAGACACTGTGCCGAAATCTTTACTCCGAGGTGGTATTCGATGACATACTGCTCTAATCCTCTTGCACTGCACTTGTCCCCATTCTTCACTATGTGGTTGTAGACCCTTGGCCTGCTAGGCTTGATTTGTGACGGCCTTGAGATCAGTTTAGCCTCTGTGTAGATCTTTTATCATGTGTATAGGGGGAAGGAGCACCATCATAGCATTTTTACATCCTAACAGTCTCTGGCTGCTGATTGTATCCAGGATCAACTGGTTTCCAGATGTCCCCAGAGAGTATGTCAGACATAAACGAGATTAAGGCTACCACTGTACTTACCTTATATACTGCCCCTTTCTTGAGAAGCTCAGCTTAGACGTGGTCTAGCTAAATCATCTTCAACTCTGATTGAGATATAGCTTCCTAAACTGAGTTTAGAATGATATCTTCTGACATGAAGCATCCAAATAAATGCCCTTTCACTTTTCACTTGCAGGTTCTCTGCAGCATTATGCATTATAAGATATTCTTGCTTTTGGGAGTAAAGTGCTTGTACAGTCAATATTGACTCATTTTAACCTTCTGTAGAAACCCATAGGCTTTAAAATTGTCATTTTTGATACTTCATCATTTTTATGAAGGTGATTTCTAAAAAAATAAAATACATTCTAAAAATACATCAATTTTATTTTTATTTGCTTAGATACTCTATGAGTAAAGGGACTAGTTAGCAAAGTGTGTTAATGCATGACCTTTTCCTGCCCAAAGCTGATGCATTAATTTAGATTTAAGGCTTCATCAAAGAAAAAGTTAGCAACAAGTATTTACCTTCAGTGGTCAAAATAAAGTGTACAGAACTAAGCATGCACGCCAGGTTTCTGCTTTATAATTTTAAGAGCCTGAATCAATTCTTGTTTTAAGACAGAGGGAGCCAGTTCTTCTGTCTCAGGAAGGGTGTGATCCAACGAGGGTTTTAAACATGTGAGTAATCCCATTGAAGTCAGCAGGACTATGCAACATCATCCTGCTTCAGTTCTGTCTGGTTTGCAATGGTCCTTGGAAGCTACTTGGTATTTTTGAAATGGCGGCTTATTTAGGCCCTTATTCTGCCAAAATTCAATCCTATATTTAATTAAAAGCATCCTTGTCAGTATTTGCAGGATCAGGGCCTCATTGAAGAACCTACATGAGGATCTGGAAATATTATCTTTAAGCATTCCTTTCTGAAAAACATGGTCACAGCATTTCAAATTCACAAAGGGCTTTGGGACAATGTTATAAATCACACAGTAAAAACCTGAATGGCCAAAATATTTTGCTTGCTACAAAGGCTTTGTGCCTGAGAAATGACAGGACCACAAAAGACCTATTCATACACCCATTCATAGACATTGCCTGATTTAAAATCTTCCAGTGCTGATCTGACAATGCTTTCAGCTAAAGCTTGTATATAGTTTCAGTTTTAATGTGAAAATGTTCCGTGACTTAACTCAAAATACAAGAGCTTAGTTTAATTGTGCCTGCAGCAGAAAATTAAGGTAAATGGAGCTGAACATCCCGCGAAACTCTGCTTTCAAGAAACTGTTGGTTTCTAATAGTAAAATGTTGTTATATAAATAGGGAATGTTACACACAGTTGGCAGATGTAATAAAGTCTGTCAGAATGTTTATTCTTTTCTCTTTTTTTGAGGTTTATAGAATCAAGACAGGAGTTGAGCAGAAAATTACGTGATGGTGGATACATACCTTGGACTGTGTGAGCACAGGTCTGTCGTCTAGTTAGGGCAGCCATGGTACGGAGCCAGTTTCCAGTCAGCTGAGACAGTTTGTATACACAGGGACACCTCCTCTCACCTTGAAGCCTACTTACAATATGTCCGTCTCCACAACCGTGTGAGAAGTGTTAGCGAAATGCTCCTTTCTGAAGATTTATGTGAGAAACACTTGCTTTTCTGCTGATAAAGCTCCATTTTCCAGTTGACTTTGAAGAGGAAAGACCCACCAAAATGAGCACAAATTATTTGTGAGAGCAGAGGTAGTATTGCAAAAGATGCAGAGAGTCAGTGAAACTTCTTTATGATGCATATTTGTCCACAAGAAGTGGGGACATCCACTTTATCCTCAAACGTGTTCATCCCAATGCATTGAAATAGACCCAATGGCCTTCATTGACCAAGCCAAGTAAAATCTGTTTCAAACTAACCTGTGATGTTTGGGAAGGGAACTCAGTAATAATGCCTCATAACATATTTTTTAAAAACCTGCTAAATTAGTATGATACTCAGTGCTGCTTGGTTAAGTCTCCAAGAAAAGGTGGGATCTTTGCTATCCCTCCATGCCGATGGAGTTCCTGCTGCAGGGGCTTTCCAAAGCTTACACAGCAGAAGTTCCCTTGTGAGTCAATAGACAGTGCTCCTATTCATGTATCGAATATAATGTTCACCTATTTCACAATGGTGTAACTTCTCCTAGTTTATGTTCATGCTGTGATCCACCATAATCCTCAGATTCTTCTGTGCAGAGTTACTGGGTAGTCACTTGTTTTTCCATTCTGCGTTTGTGCAGCTGACTATTGCCATATGGGTTTAGTAACTGGCCTTTAACTGTATTGGCTTGCATCCCATTTTTGTAGCTGATTTCTCTAGTTTGTCAAGATGATTTTGAATGCTCATTCTTCCTCAATTTGGTATTATGGGTGAATGTGGTAAGTTTGTTCTCCATTGCTAACATCCAGACCATTAACGAAAACATTGAACAGTTCTGGACTTAAGCCTCACCGCATTCATCCTTCTATTTATTAGAGCTACTAAACTTAGACTTACTTTGTGAGCATGGTTTTCTAACTCACCTTTTGGAAGACCATGTTTTCCAGGCGTGCCTATAAAACTGTCACATGAAATAGGCTGACATGAGATGTCAGTCAATTGCTTCTCCCTTGTCCAAAATATTTTAGTGGAGACAGAAGACAAAATAGAGAACCATGCCCACAAATGGTTTTTCAAGACAGGAAATTAACCAAAGTTAGGAAATGCAGATCAAGTTTCAAAGGCCATCCTTAATTAATATTTCTCTTTGATATTACTCTGCAAATGATTTCCCAGGTAATTTTTTTCTTCAGTTTAAACTGTACTTTTGGGGAAGATAAAACATGTAGTTGTTTTACGGGAGGAAAACCATGCTATCTTTCATTAAAGGTTTAGACTCGTCTAGAGTTTTATACTTTTAATGTAACTACTTAAACAGAATGTATGTTTTTATGCATAACAATTTGTCATTTGAGGTCTGGGTTTATCCAGCAAATCTTTTAGTTCAAAAAGATTTACAATATTTATTTCAAGAGAGAAAAAAATTGTTCTGAACCAAAAAGAACCCCTCTTTTCTTGAGGAAGTGCTGTATGAAGTATTGCCTTTGGGATGAAAATATTATTTTGATTTTGGGATAATGTTTTGGCAATCTATATCACTACTTTAACTACCTTCTCACTATTATTCCCAAAAGTAGACACTCGTGTGTTCTTGCTTTCTAGAAGAAAGCAAGTTCTTCTAATTTTCTAGAAGAAAGCAAGTTCTTCCTTACTTTGTACCTGTGACATATAAATGATTGTGTGTATAAACATGGTTCCTTGGAAATGTTTAGTATAGTCTAGCTGGCTTTGACAACTTCTGCAGTTTGATCTAGCAGCCTGGAGGTGCTTGAGGAAAGAAAAAGCCCTTACACATGGGAATTCAGATGCTGCTAAATGTTTAAGGTAAATCTGCTTTTTTCTGGCTTGCCATCTGCTTTGTGGGAAAATAAAATGTGAAAAAAGTGAAGTAAGAATGGTAGGAAAACAAAGCAATAAAAGCATGTCCAGACTGCTTAGAGGCTGAAGGTAATATATTTGAACATCTTCTGAGCAATACTAATTTAGAAAAATGTGCCAGGAGCTGGTTAACCACTGAAAGAGGAGCAGCTAGGAGACGGTTTCCATCTTCTGGAAACCTTCTTCTATTCCCTCTTGTCTTCAGTAATGCATCAATCCTCTCATCAGGGGTTAGTACCACTTTTCTGCTAAATATTTTTCTGCTCTAATTTTATTCTAATTCCCTTCACAAAGTCTCAGGTCTCATCAAATCTTTTTCCTAAATTTCCTTTTGGCGATCTGTCATTCTCCGTCTCATTTCTTTTCCATATAATATTGGTCAACATCTGAATTTTCATCCTTCTCTGACCATTAAATGGTTTCCCTGCTATTATTATTTCACTCCAAAATCAATTTAATTCATAAAATCTATCACTATTAATCTCCTAGTCTTAGGAAAATGAAACACTGTGTATTTTTAAAACTGACACTACTAAAAAGGAAAATACCAAGCTAAAGGAAAGTTACTTCTGGCGGTCCTTAGGGCCGAATCTTAGGACCAATCTCATTCACCATTTTCATCAATGGCGTTGGCACAAAAAGTAGGAACTCCAGTGAAACCTGTTGATGATGTGTATCGGGGAAGCCTTATGAGAAATAGCTGTTTCTTTTTTGAAGCAAAAGCAGCCACCACCTTTAAACAATGCATGAGTAAGGCATGCAGGATTAGAAGTTTCTGATGGTGCTGTGTCGTGGAGATTTGTATGCCTGTACAGAGAGGGAAGAAGCTCGGCAGGAAAAAAACAGTAAAGTAGTGAAAAACCAAGGGCATGGCTGGGAAAAGCTCTGGAAGTCCAGCATAAGAAAGAGAGAGAGAGAGTGTGTGAGAGATGGCAAGAAAGAGAGAAAGATAAAGTGAGAACACTTTTGGCCTAAATATTGACTGGAAAAGGGGATGAGGACTGAGCAGAGACACTTGACCCTGTTTAATTCATTCTGTTTGGGAAACAGGATTGCAGCAGATGCCTGGCATTGTCTGATCTTGAATGGCCTGCTAATCCCTCTGGTCGGAGGGGATAACAATAACCAGAAATTGCTTTTTTTGCCAGAATTTTCAGGTCGTGTCAAACAGCTATAGCAGCCTTAATATCATCTGAGGTGAGTTGTTTGTTAATGCCCTGGAGAAAAAGGATGACCATACTACGTTCAGGTTGCTTCTTGGGAAGGAAGGATAGTTCTGTTTTGGTTTTTTATGGCTCTATATGTCTTGTGCAGAAATATTTAACTGAAGATTTTACCATCATACCTACAACATCACAGAGTCACGGGACAGTTGAGGTTGGAAGCAAACTCTGATCATCTAGTCCAATGCTCAGAGAAGGGTCAACCGTAGCAAGTTGCTCACGCCATGCCCAGTCCGTTGTTATTTAGTAAACAGAGAATAAATTTCTTCTGCATCTTCCAAAAAGCTTTAATATAAGTAGCAGTTCTGAATGTAAATCACTCTGCTGGGATTTTATGAAGCTTTCTGCACTCACCTGGTAACACCAGTAATGAATGCTGCAGTCCCATCCTACTGCAAGTGTCTCTCTGTCTTCAATGCTTATATGTACCCCAGGTGCCATAAAGGTTTTCTTCTGAGTTTGAGCTTTATGCCTCTGCTGAGACTTAAACCAGTGGGTCCTAGCTGGAATAGTCTTCACAATTAGGAAACAAATACGTTGAACCATTTTACTATTTAAGCTGAAAACTGCTGTCCTTATTATCCTCTGTGAAGGTTCTCTCCCACACAGAGCTGTCACTTATGTGAGAGAGACTGAGAGGAATATCTGATAGGAAAATTTAGGTCCAGAGGCAGACATCCACTCTAGTACTTTCTGAAGGGCATGAAGGTACATATTTAATTATCTGTTTTTATGCAACTACTATTGTTATAGTATTCGTCATGTAGTAGTCATCGCTATAGCACGAAGTACCTATGTTGCTCTGAGTACATTAAATAATTTCCCATTGTCCTTCTTTTCCTGCTTAATTAAATATCACTTGGAAGTCCTGCCGCTCATTTCTAGTGTGTGGTTCTGATTCACATCAGTTGAGCATGAGCCCTGGATTTAATCAAAGCATCTACCCCAATTTTCTCACATAGCCCATTAGCTTCTGGTTTTCTTTCTGGACTGTTAGAAGATTCTCTGTGACTTCCAAGGTAGCTGAAAGGTGATTTTAAAAATCAATTTTAATTTTAACCAAAAGCCAGAGTTCTAAGCAGAAAAGGCTGGAGATGGTTGCATACCATCCTCCAGACTAACCTCCAGACTGCTCGGGCCATGTAAAACATAAAAAGGTAGTGAAATACGTTTACAGGACTATTCACAAGCCCAGTACGGACAGCTAATTCCAGAGGGAGATTAAAATCACTGCCCAGTACCACTTAAATGTAACGCTATTCTCATTGTCAAGCGAGAAAGAAAGAAAACCAACTAAGGCACAGCTTTGCTAAGGCTTCCTCAGTGCTTGGCTGTTACTAATGCTTTGAAGTGCGAAGGGAAAACCTGTGTCATAAATGACAAAAACTGGCGATGGAAAAGCCCTACCCTATTAAGTCACCTCATCCCCCTTTTGCCAAACTTGTGGGGAAAAAATGCAATATTGGGCCCAGAGGCGCTGGTCAGAGAGGTGAGGCACGGGTGGGGCTTGGAAGGAAGAGAGCAGAGTTCCTCCCAGGGTGCTGGAGCTGCTCAGCCACCCCCTGCTCGAGTCCTTCTGGCCAAGTTGGCTTTGCCTCCTGCAGTGAGCCCAGGAACATTGACGGCAACCAATCAGCCTAACGTAGTATCCCAAATGGTGGGAAGCTGCTGCACATGAAGGGTGTAAGTGAATGGAAAACTCTCTGGGCTGGATTAAAATGTATGGGTTGAGATGTTCAGGCTAAGACAGTCACCCCAGGTCCTTTGGCAGCAAGGAAAAGCCACGTATCTTCAGCTTACCTATCTTGGGATGAGATGACTTGCTCCCAGGTGATACCCCTCTCTTTTTCTGTGAGTATTGAAGGAATGTAGATGGCAAACATTGAAGCTTGTGGCTGCTTGAAGCTGGGTAGATGACCATGGGTGGCTGGGTAGCCACCATTGTTGTGGCTTCTGCAGTCCCGAGAGCAATGAAGTGGTTCAGAGTGCCTGACATAACCATGATAACAAGGATTATCAGACTCTTTCAAGGTGGTGGGCAAAAGAAGTCACAGTGCACAACAGTGTGTGTCTGTAGGTAGTCTGAATGAGGTCCCTTGTGTTTCACCTGAGCACAGCTGACGTCTGGACCCCCAAGACCTGCTCATGCAGCACTTGGGGAAAGGCATGTTCTGCTGCTGCCTTCACTGCTGCTTGTTCCTCATGTATCGCGCAGGTACCAAGCAAAGTCACCTCAAAGAGGAAGCTGACTTTAAGATTTTTGTTTACAAGGGCACTGGAAAAGCATTTATGCCACAAAGAATTGAGACAGAGAAGCAAAGAAATAAGTATATTAAATAGTCAGTTAAAAATATATCAAAATATGAAATACTGTGATCAAGCACAAATCCATGTGCTATGACACAGATTAATTTGTTTCGGATTCTTGATATTCTGGGTAATTCAGAGACCTGTCTTATGAGTTTCCCACATCATCTGGGTGAATTTTTTTTCTACTTTTGAATTCTTGCAATATTCTTGCAAT
>NW_008825533.1:1541561-1549449 GCF_000699105.1 Pygoscelis adeliae
GGCGGGGTAGCCACCATTGTTGTGGCTTCTGCAGTCCCGAGAGCAATGAAGTGGTTCAGAGTGCCTGACATAACCATGATAACAAGGATTATCAGACTCTTTCAAGGTGGTGGGCAAAAGAAGTCACAGTGCACAACAGTGTGTGTCTGTAGGTAGTCTGAATGAGGTCCCTTGTGTTTCACCTGAGCACAGCTGACGTCTGGACCCCCAAGACCTGCTCATGCAGCACTTGGGGAAAGGCATGTTCTGCTGCTGCCTTCACTGCTGCTTGTTCCTCATGTATCGCGCAGATACCAAGCAAAGTCACCTCAAAGAGGAAGCTGACTTTAAGATTTTTGTTTACAAGGGCACTGGAAAAGCATTTATGCCACAAAGAATTGAGACAGAGAAGCAAAGAAATAAGTATATTAAATAGTCAGTTAAAAATATATCAAAATATGAAATACTGTGATCAAGCACAAATCCATCTGCTATGACACAGATTAATTTGTTTCGGATTCTTGATATTCTGGGTAATTCAGAGACCTGTCTTATGAGTTTCCCACATCATCTGGGTGAATTTTTTTTCTACTTTTGAATTCTTGCAATATTCTTGCAATATTCTTGCAAAGGAAATACTAGCAATATTCTCCAGTACCATTTCCACATAGCGAGCACATGGTTAATTTTCCTTCATATGGAGGGAAGAAGTTGATCTTTATCCTTTCCGGTAACCTGCTGGAGAGGCTGCTGGCAGCCCTGGAGTGCACGCTGATCTAAATACCATTTGCTCCACCCGTCCTAGCCTCTGTCTCGCAGCCACATCCAGAAAACCCTACAACCTGTCCTGAGCCCAAAGGGGCATTTATGAGTATGTTCAAACTGAAATGCTGCCAGGAGGTAGCCTTCTCAGCGCCAAGCACAACTGCTCTAGCACTTGGGGTTCAGCAAGGCAGAGTCCCATTAAACGCGGCGCGGTCCAGCTTTCTCCACTGCACTCAGAGGCATCGTGCAGAGCATCCCGTGGAGCTGCTGGCACGCACGAGGCGGACGGGGCTGGCACGCAGGTAGTGCAAACTCCTTCTGCGAGGGGAGTGGTCGGAGCAGAAAGGATCCTGCATTTGTATGAGCTGCTGTAAGTTTACTTTGGAAAATCAAAACCTCGTTAGACATTGTCTGCAGGGAACTTTTACCAGACATGTTGAAGTAAAGTTCACTCCACCCTCTTTTCAACAGCTGCGGTGGAAGCCAAGTGCAAATGTTATATTAGGTGTGGACGTAGCGAGTGCAGCAGTACAACCGGTCCTCAGAAATGAGTATGTAAAGCTGAGCGCTCAGATGCCTGACACGCGTAGTAGGACGCTGGTATTAAATAACCAAGGTTCAAAACTGAAGCAATAATGTCTTTCACACCTATACTTCTCCTGCGATGGTCTCTCTACAAACGCTGGTTAATTATTCTCTACCGCTGATGCGAGAGGCAGGTAGTAACCATCACGCAATAGGGGTGAGTGAGCCCTTTACCCCCAGTTGTCCACGAACTTGTTCACATGAGAGTGGAGAAAGCTCAGCGATGTGGAGCACCAGTCTTCTGCTCGGATCAGACCATCCCCATCTCATTTACCCAGGAGATTGCAGATAGTGATTTTAAATCAGGGAAAAGTAAAAGTTAAAATACGTGATGCTGTGAATCTTTCCTACTTGTGAGTTAGAGGCATGTGTTCCTGCACACTGTTTTTTCAGCAAGACAGCCGGTCTTAGGTCAACTTTCATTCAGTGGTCATGTTCAAGGCTTGCCTTGCTAACCAAAGGCTGTGGCAGGTCTGTGGGAAAAGAATAGCTGAGACTCCGTTTCTGAGCAGCTTCTCATCCTCCCCTCGTTAACCACGCAGCCTGGTGCGAGCATGGCTGATAGAGAGAAAAGCCTGTGTCCTGCTTCTTATGTCTGCGGGTATTTTAGTTTTATGACTCCATCCTTCCCACAACAGAGCCAAAAACAAAGAGATGGGAAATGAAATCAGCTGTCTAGAAGCTGTACTAATAAATATCTATAAAAATGAGATCGGATTCCCAAGAACAAAAGAGCAATTGAGACATTTAACCTAAACATCCATAATAAACTAATCAGAGCTGATTTATGGCAAGAAATATTTTATGCTGCAAAGGCATGGAGGAAGTGAAATAATTTCTGCCTAACACTTGGCCTCTTGCAGCCTGCCTCATTCCCCCTCACGCAAGCTTTGGGAAGATGTGACAAACCTCCTCATGACAAATCCCAGGAATGTTGTGTCTTCCCCTTTGACTTCAGCTGAGCTGAGCAGCCAAACTGGATGATGATTTATTGCAACTTCTCAATAATAAGCTGCAGTAAGCCCAGAATAAGCTGTTGTTTTGTAATTCTTTTAATCTTGATTTTGCTTTCAGTTTTGTACGGAGGAACAAGCTGACAATTTTCTAGTTTTGCAGCCTGCTTTCTCCAACTGGAACTGCTGTGAGGACCTTTCCTGTTGCTCTCACTGATTTCAGTGGATGGTTCATCTGCCCTCAGGTCATCTTTTTGCCTCTTTTTTTTAACAGGTGCATTTGCTTAAATTTAATTGGAGGCATGCAGAATGGGCATATGACTGGGATTCAGACCACCAGCGGAGGTAGGATGAGTCAAAGGAAAGACTCAAGCAGGACTAGAGAGATTTCTTTTTTAATGGAGTGGTTCACTCAGATCCAAAGTGGGGATTCAGGAACCATTCCCCACTGCTTAGAGCTGTTCCCTGTCACAAAGTTCATGGACGAACTTGCTGTCATGACACCAGGGCATACAAGATTCACAGGAGAAGTGATGTTGCGTGACATTCCTCCTAAAGAGCAGGGGTCCACGCCACGAAACCGGCAGACTTGTTCGACGCAAGACTCCTGCGGAGGGGACATCTCTGAAGTTAAAGTCCCCAAATTAGACAGCCGAGACCAAAGTTTTATGCATGAAAACCACTGGCAGTTCGCAAAACAATGGGACGTGGGAGGGTGACCCTGTTTGGTTTCATCACTCCGGTTCAAGACCATAAAATGAAAAATGAAACTTAACTAGCACAAGAAGATACACAAGCCAAAAAAATGAAAGATGCCGTCTCTGATTTCACAAAAGATATACATAGGTTTCACAATAACTTCTTCGTATCCTTTCCCCTTCCCCTCAGCACATTAGTTATTTTGAGAGAAATACAAAAATCAGGCTACACTGGAGACAGGCACATTCTGGGCAGCTTTTCCTGTTTGATACTGATTTCTGATTCCCAGCTCAGGGGAAAATGTTCAGATTGATGTTCATATCTCAGTCGGGCTGGTCTGAGGCTCTTTGTTCTCTTATTGCTTGTGATTGTAACACACTCGCCCTCCCTCTCACCGGGACCGTGTTGCCAAATAGAAGTTACTCCACACCCAGCCCTGTGATTACAATTTGAATAGAAAACTGTCACAAAGTAAAATCCTTTTGAGGGCCTCAAAAATGTCACAATAAATTCTAGTGACAGTGGTGCTTTTTCTGTTTTTGACTGGCTAGATTTTTATTTTAGCCCTTTTGTAATGAATTGCTTTCCATTGTAGCACATAACTACTTGACAGAGTTTTGCTAAGGGGGTCCGTAAGTCAAGTCCTCACCTCACTGAAGTCAACCCCAAACCTTATGTGGACTTTGTGGAAGCAAGGATGTGACCCACGTGTTTTTTAACGTTCATACAATGGTACTGCACAGCTAAGATGACAGACTAGAAGCAAAATAGACAGTGCGCACTTACGGGCAGGAGGGCTTTGATGGTTAGGGTGATGTATGAAAAGGGATTTCCCTTAGCTGTGCTTTGGAGGAATGGTGTAGGCCTTGGCTGATTTTTTAAAAAACAGGAGGTTGATTTTTTTGTTTACAGGAGAGAAGAGCCGAGGCTGCAGGCTGTGGTGCCACCAGTGGCCCCAATCCTAAAGATGGGTGCAGTTTAAGAGGTCCTCCCTGTCTTCCCGCTCTCTCTGCTGAGGGATGCTCTGAGTTATCCAGGTGTGCCAAAAACAGGACTAGGGGCTTTGGATAAACTCACACACCTATGAGTTTAATTGAGTATAGCTGCCCTGAATATAGGATTGACTGAAGACCCGCAAGCCTGTGCGACCAAAAACTACCTTTGCTGTAAGATCTTTGATGGATTGTTTTGTGATCTTTCAAAATCCCGAGCAGAAATACTGGGTCACATTTCAGTATCCTCTGATGTTTGTCATCCACTGTAGCGTGAATGAAAAGGGTTTGGAAGGTAGCACGGGGCAGTGGGGAATGCTAAAGGAGTGAGTAATGAAGCATCAAACGTAGCTAAAGAAGAACTGACAAACAAACTGAACAAACTAAAACAAACAAAAGGAAAGCAGCTCTTCGTGCAGCCCCTGGAGCTTTTTGCCAAAAGACAGGGTGGATGCTAAAAGCTAACACAGCTCCAAGAGGAAACAGGTCAAGTGTTCTGGAAAAGGGTCACCAAATGTTGGCGCAGGAGGTCCCCTGGGCTGACAGTGTCTAGGGGCTGAGAGAGTACTGAGGGAGAAGTATCACACATATTACCCTGTTCCTGCTTGTCCGTAAACATCTGCTTCTCACCACTGTTGTGGGCAGATCCTGAACTGAGCAGACTCATGGTTTCAGCTAGCAGTGCCTGTTCTTATGGGTATAGCTTATTAATAGGTTGCTGTATGCCTTGCCTAGGAAGTAAAGTAGTTGCAAGAGGAAATGGGAAATTCCTACACAAATTAGTGTTGTAATGAATCTAGGAAATGTCGGCTTACAACTACTGAATCTCCCCAGTGCTCCTCACTCCCCATCTCCTACGTGTGTAGCCCTGCTCCGCGTTAGATGGCAGCACCATATGTGATCGTTGTGTCCTTCCATCCGAGGTCAGAGCTGAGTCTGGTCCTGCACTAAATCATCTTCTCTTCAGCCTCCAGAGGTTACAGTAATGCTTTGCCATGGTATTTGGCGCAAAAAGCGAGTTGTGTTTCAGCCAGTGTCAGACAATTTCCTGTTCAGGTATTTAAATGTGACGCTCTCAGGACACCATATAATCACTTCTTAAAGAAGGTGCATATGTTTGCAACTGCTGCAACAGGAAAGCCTTTGCTGTGCAAGTCAACATGTGGCCAGCTGTTGACATGGACAGGTATCAACCCATGAAGAGGCAGTGTTAGGCACAGGGTACAACTGTGGAGCATCCTTAGGCTTCTTGTCGGCAGTCAGTGGTAGAGAAACGCAGCTTCTGTTCCAAGAGCAGGAGCTATAACCTTGCAGCTGGACAAGGTAACTTGCATTGCAGCCTGTTGTCTACCTGTGTGTCTTCTTGTAAAACATCTTGGTCTCCACTTACTTTTCTACACATTTGCATAGTGTTGCCCTGTGTGAAAAACATTTCTTGTGTTTCAGCCTGAGAGACACATTTAACTTGCTAATTATAGTATTTGGCATCCGTGGCCAAGTACTTTTGGATTAAAGTGCAGCGTTGTTGAGATATTGTTATTACGATTGTTTGATTTGATCATAAACGGGTAATAACAGACCTGGTCCCAGGGAATCAGCCCTGGTAGCTGCTTGCTCCCTCCCCTCCTGTCTCTGCCAGCCACGTTGCTCAATCTGTTGGGAAGATTGTTGCAGTGCAATTGCTTTGTTAGCTGTCTCCATTAACATACCAGACCAAGCAGCTTAGGGAGGAGGATTGGTCACGGTGCCTTGTTTTCCTGTTCATATCTCACACTAGTTCATTAAAATTATGAACATGTTGTGAAATGAAAATAAATATAATTCAGGCTTATCCGGTGTAAAACTAGCTTAGTCATGCTGAGATAGTGGCTGTCTACATGTGTTAATTATACCCTGACAGGCCTCAGCTTGAGACTTTTAAGACATCACAGGATTTTCTGAGATCTCTTGATAAAAACTTTTTTTCCTAAAGTGCAGGAACAAGGGCCAGAAATATTCTTTTGTTCTTAAAGACATCACCACATTCGGTCAGCCAGTTGAGAGTTATACTTACTCTCCATTTATCTGGCACACAAGATTTGTCTTCAGAAAACCCGTTGGCCATGTGCTTGCATGTTGCCTTCACAGCTGCACACAACAGCATACACCGTCCAGCGCTGGCGCCTGTCACGCCGGGTGCCAAAGCTCTCCGAAGACTAATTCCTTCAAGAGCTGACTTGACATCAGGTACCTTTTGTGAAAGAAATCTCTTCTCTTGCTCCCCCAGAGTGGTCTTAGCTTCAGGAGCAGCAAGCATCAGTTGGTGCCCTGCGGATGCTGGAGGCTAATGCTCGCCAGTTCCTCCTCTGAAACATCTCCCTTCGGTGGTGGAGCTGCTAAAATTCCACAGCCGAGATCACATCTTCTCTCAGTCAGCAAGGGAAGACAAAAAGGCAAAACCCATTTCTCGTTGGGAGTCCCACCCTGGAGGATATACATATTTCACCTTTGTTTTAATATCTCATGTTTTTCTCTTAGGTCTCTTGAGCCATCCCGCTCATACGTGGTAGATCTATTCAGTGAACTGATGATGATGGTGCTACCAGCAGCGGTGTATTGCAGATACACCTAAAGAAGGCATTGGTTTCTCTATTAGACAAGTAACTGAGCCTTATGCAAAACAGAGTGCTAACTATTGTAACCTAGAGGGGAATCTTCATTACAGAAACTCTGGAAAATAATGTTATCATTATAATGCTTAAAGCATTTTTTTCTGTTTTGAATTTAAAAATGCTGTAGAGAGTCCAAAAAGTAAGTGTTAAACCTTCTGTAAGAAACACATATGGAAGAGGAGAGAGTTGCTGAGTACAAGCCAATGCTGGATACCTAAAGCCCAGAGAGAGAACAGATGTTTTACCACCTGCACGCTCTTTTCTACCAGAAAATAATTCAGATTTGGATGCTCCTCACTGGATCAGTTTTTGTTTCTTTTTTAAAGCTGACTTCCCTTCTCCTTATATTTAAAGTGCAAGCTGGGGGGGGGGAGGAACCATTAGTATTATACCCTAGGTTTGCACAGTGCTTACAGGAAAATGTTAAAATGAAGTTTCTGTCTCTGGGGGTTAATAATATATGGTTAGTGTAGGGTTGTTATGAAAAGAACATAGTTACAGCGAGAGCATACAGCCAAATAAAAGAAGGAATCCAGCCTTTCGGAGATGCTGTTCTCATGGAAAGGGAAAGGCAAAAGCCGACTGGAGGATAGACGTGTTGTTAGCTGCAGCTCAGCTGCTTGTTTTCCTTCCAAAATATAAGGATATTGCTTGAAGACATGCAGTATGCTTCAGCGGTGATTTTTGGTGAAGAACTGTATTTCAGCCGTAGGGGTGAGGTTTAAGGGAGAGACCCACGTGAAGTGCAATCACTGTAACACAAAATCACTGAGCACAAAAGGTGTAAGGAATGTCTTAGATCGGTGTGAAATCCAAGGAGTGTGCCTTGTCTGGGGGGTAGGAGGTGATGGAGATGGTTCCTGGGGGACTCTCCTCTATGGGCTAATGGATCAGAGTACAAGAGAGTAGCAGCAAAGCCAGACACAAAGAGACTGAATACAGGGGTAAGCTAAACTAACCCAGATACTATTTGTAGATGTGGATCTTGGTAGATCTGAGCTAACAAACAGAATTAATTTTACTTATCACAGAATCACAGAATGGTTTGGGTTGGAAGGGACCTCTAAAGGTCATCTAGTCCAACCCCCCTGCCGTGGGCAGGGACATCTTCCACTAGATCAGGTTGCTCAGAGCCCTGTCCAACCTGACCTGGAATGTTTCCAGGGATGGGCGTCTACAACTTGCCTTTGACTCTAAAGACGCAACGTCATTTCTGTCCACTGTCACCCACGCAGGAGCTCTTGGCTTTGTACCGCAGTGATCC
>NW_008825533.1:1549467-1554585 GCF_000699105.1 Pygoscelis adeliae
CAGGAGTTTTGCCTCCCCTTGCGCAGAGCGTGGGTTTCTTAGCATTGCCTATAACATAATGATAACTCATACTCTGCTGTGAGCAACACAGTGCCTAGACAAGACAGTGCAGAATACTTTCATTTCTAAACAACTAGAAGAGAGTTTACTTTACTGACAGAGAAAGATAAACAGGAGGAGGCAGCTGTAAAAAGCATTCCATTGACCACTGACCTGAAAACTTGTAGCTTTCCATAAAATAAGCACAAACTAAATAAAAGTGAATATTTAGATTCTGCAAAAATACTTCCTACAGAACCAAGCCAATTAATTTTAGAGGGTGATATGAATGGAGTATGTGAAAAGGGAACAGGCATGGCTTTCTAGGCTGAATTACCATACATTTCAATATTACTACGTGGACACCTTTACTCTCTCAAATTAAACCAGAGCTGATGCCCTGACTGCTTCTGACTGTATGTTGGCTGAAGGTAAATTCTAACTCTGGCTTCAGAAAACAAGCCCAGATCTACACAGAGTAGGAAGCTCTTATTCCAATGCCTTCAATAATTTTAAGAAAAGTGTTAGTGGCATAGCACTGGGAATAGCCCTGATTTTGTTGGTTCTTTTGGTTTTGGGGTAGGGGTTTTTTTGCTTGGTTTTGGTCAGGTTTGGTGTATACCTAAAACAATTGTGTGTGTGAGGGGAGGGGGTGTACATGGATGCCATCTTAGCCAATTCTCTTCTTTGCTTGCAAAGACCAGAAATAAATTTAGTGATGGCTGCAGTAAATATATGCAAAGTTAAATCACTGATAAGATAGAGGAACTTAGAGCAACCTGAAAACTGATCTGTAACCTTCCAGCAAATAAAAATACTGATTTTTTTTATCCTCCCAATCACCTTCTCCACAACAGGTACCTGAATTTAAATCCAGTTGCACTTCTTAGTTGGGATAACAAGCTGATAAATGACAGATATATCGGGGGTTGGGTTGGCATCCCAAAATACAAGAGATTTGTTTACCTGAATTTGCCTAAATACCGTTGAAATCTCTCAAGAACTCCAGTACCTGAGGTGCCTGGGAAAGATGACCAAGCTCTGTACATGTTCTCTTGAGGTCACCTGCATTAAAGGTCGGATTGTCTAAGCACTAAGCTTACCTGTTATGAAGTTTAGATCCAAACCTGAACATCCACCAGATCCTTCCAGGGTGCTATCATGGTATGTAACTCCTGTGCAAAACCCAAACTTTATTGTGACACAGCTACAGCTGGCTTAAGTCATAGTAAAAAACTATGAGTTTCTATATAGTATTTCTCTCAGGTATCACCTGTGTTTACATGCAGACTGAATGTTCAAACCAGGACAGGTTTTGGATGAAAGAAAAAAAAAAAAAGACAAAAAAACTTCAATGTCAAGCCATTCATCTTCTAAAATAACAAAATCACTCTTGTTCCTCGTAGGAAATTTTACTCTTACCTGGATGCCATAGTGCATGACTACTACTCAACCACTGCAGATCATCTTATGTATACTCTTTCTTACCAAGGACAGACTGGCTGGTCCAAGACAAAGAGCAAAAAATCCTGAAGAAAATCTAAGGAGTGAAATACTACCAGCAAGCTCTCTGTGCTGGTTTTGGCTAGGATAGAGTTAATTTTCTTCACAGTAGCTGGTATGGGGCTGTGTGTTGGATTTGTGCTGGAAACAGTGTTGATAACACAGGGATGTTTTAATTACTGCTGAGCAGTGCTGACACAGAGTCAAGGCCTTTTCTGCCCCTCACCCCACCCCACCAGCGAGCAGGCTGGGGGTGCACAAGAAGTTGGGAGGGGACACGGCCGGGACAGCTGACCCCAACTGACCCAAGGGATATTCCACACCATAAGACATCACGCTCAGCATATAAAGCTGGGGAAGAAGAAGGAAGGGGGGGACGTTTGGAGTGATGGCGTTTGTCCTCCCAAGTCACCGTTAGGCGTGATGGAGCCCTGCTTTCCTGGAGATGGCTGAGCACCTGCCTGCCCATGGGAAGCAGTGAATGAATTCCTTGTTTTGCTTTGCTCGCGTGCGCGGCTTTTGCTTTCCCTATTAAACTGCCTTTATCTCAACCCACGAGTTTCCTCACTTTTACCCTTCCGATTCTCTCCCCCATCCCGCTGGGGGGGAGTGAGTGAGCGGCTGGGTGGGGCTTGGTTGCCAGCTGGGGTTAAACCACAACGCTCTCACAAATAAGTGGTTTCCCAATGAAGTTTGAAGGAAATGAATGTAAGTCCTTGGGCTGGTAGGAAGTGCCTGTAGAAACCATATACAAAGCCACAGAGCCTGAAGTAGTAGTAGAAGATACACCAGGACAGGTTTTGTTAGAGATGCACCTGAAGACTGTGTAAGAGGAGGGACCACAATGAGACGTTATTAAGCCACCTGCAAAGGCAAGCAAGCTCTTAGTGGTTGCAAGGAGGCAGCACTTACAGCTCAGCTTCAGCGATAACACAGCTTCAGAGAGCAGCTCAAAGCACAGGCAGAGCTGGCTCATGTCAGTGAAAGACGTTGCACAGACAGCCTTTGTCGCCGAAATCCGTGCAGACATTCAACACAAACCACCTGATCCCAGGATGCTGCAGAGCATCGCCACCCTCTCACTTTCTGTTGAGCGGCACACCAGCAGTGCTCTCAGCCAGCATCAGCCTCTTCTCTGGATGCTGCAGCCACATCCAGGGGTGAGCTCATGGCACGGGGGCTTGGTCAGGGGTGGCGGACCTCTGCACCGTGGTTTGCCCCAGGGTTTGGACATCTGAGTTGCTTGTGGATCAGCTGCTGGCATGTCACAGTTTGCAGTGTGGTATTTTAAGGCAAACAAAAGTTGGCTTTGCCTCCAAGTTCCCACCGTACACTTTCTGATGCCATACCACATCCCTATAAATCCAATGAACTTGAAATAGCAATTATAGAAGAGTGAAACACTGCGTGGAGAAGACACTGTCCTACAATCAAATAGGGAAATCGTTTTTATTTTCACTGCCAACTGATGGACTAGTTATTAATGGGAAATAACCACCTTTCTGGGCTGTGTTTACTATGATTGCCATATGACAGTTCTGTCTTGTTAGAACTGGCTAAAAAAAATTTCCACGAAACATACAGAAGTGGTGATATCATAACATTTTAGAAATTCAAATTTGATTTTTGCCAAGTTGTTTGTCCTATAAAAATTCTGAGAAAGTCCAGGAAAAACTGGAAACAGAAAGGAAACAGAAGTCCAAGCATTGCTTCAGATTATTTTGGGGATTTCCATTCAGGCTAGATTTTTGTTCCTCATTTTCTTTAAGTTCAAAGTCTAAAGCCAAGGCAAAATTATTTTTTAAGGATGAGAAAATATTGCTTAATCCCAAAGTAATTTTTGAGTTGACTGAAAACAATAAACTTTGGATCAGGCTGAAATAAAGGTCTTCTTTTCTATTTGTCCTTTGTTTTGTTTGTTTTCAACTAGCAGTTAAAAAATAAAAAAAATCTGTTCTCTCCTCGGCTCTGGTTGTAGGCGAGAAGTACCAATAGAGCTGCTGGGATTTATCCAAATGAAGCAATGAGGAGAGTTTGACCTTTCCCCATCCTCCCCAGGCAGCCTGACTCTTCTGCCCTTGGGGCCTTCTGAATGTATTCAGGAAAGGTGAAGGACAGAAACTGCCTCAGAGGTGAGGTCATCTTCGATGAAGAGTTGCTTTAAAAGTTACATCTTTTGCCATCAGCATCAATAAGATTTTTCATGCTGAACTTTTGTTTTGTTGCTTTTATAATTGAAGCAGGTTTTTTTTCAAATATTCTGATGTATAACTTGCATTGACTAACACCAACTGATGGACACTCCACGCTTACTACACAAGTTGGAATGTCATCTGCTTGGGCACCTTCGTGGTGGCAAACCACCAGAATTTTGGTACTTGACTTCTACCTAGCGTACATCTGCCAGTTTGGCTTAGCAGGGACCCCCTTTTTATACCAGTTGGACTTTCTGTAACTGAGCAGAGCTATAAAGTTTTTGCTGGCACTAACCATACCTTTTCTACTGGAGAAACAATATAAATAACATGTCATCATGAAAATAAAAAAAAAGTGTTTTCCAATGCTATCGTATTAACCAGAGGCATTGTTGTTATCTTGTTAGTTGTTTGGGGTTTTGGTTTTGTTTTTTTTTTTATCATGCAGAACATACAAGCAAAAACTGGCTGACAAATATTATAGTTGCTTTCAAAATACGAAAGAAACAAATGGATCCTAATAACATCGGACAACAGCTACATTCTGGGATTTGTTTTGACTGCAAAAGACACAAGTGTGAGCCGAGAAATTAAGACCCATAAATCTATCCTGTGCACATTGCCAGTTTATTTAAACGATACAGTGTTATGTTAGTTGAAGAGATCATAGGAGAGTGCTAATAGCAAGTGATTAGTTGCTCAAGCATATTTATTTAAGAAATATAATAGATTAAAAGCCTTCTGGTCAGAGTAGATACTCCATCATCTTTAAAGTAAAATAATTCCTGCAATTTATGACTTATTTTGTCATAATTCAGGCTGTAAAAACATGAATCACAACTGAATTGCTGTTGACTGGGCTGTAGGCAGAGACAATTCTAATGATGATAAAAAGAAAGTGGAAATTTATAATTGCTGAACTTATTTTCCTCTTCAAATAGGTTTGAAAAGAGAACACTGAAATGCTCATTTCTAATGTCCCCATGCCTCTGACATTTTCAACTTTAAAATGCCTATTTAGCAACTGAAAGTGCTATCACATTATATAATAAAAGCATTTGCTTTACATTTTCATGGTAAGTCAGTGGAAAACGATATATATGTTAAAAAGACAGGAATAACATTTCTGTGAGCCCTATGTATTAAACTCTTCATATTATTTATTGCATTGACATTCTACATAAGCATCACAAATGTGATACTTGAGCATAAGTGGTGTGTGAGGCGAATTATAAAAACACTGCATAAAAAGGAAGAGAAACTTCAGCCACCGCGTGCTGATGGCCCCAAAGCCTGCAGAAATGGGAACATGAACGGCTGATTGAGCTCATCAGGACCTGGACAATTTCTCTCGCCTCTTCCGCAGCAGCCTTCTGATGGT
>NW_008825533.1:1554604-1568241 GCF_000699105.1 Pygoscelis adeliae
GTAAGCTGCTAAAAGGAGAGAGAATGGCAAAAGATGACCTGTAATTTTTAAATCCAAGGGGGGTTGGTCCCTTTTTCTATACACACATGGCTGCTAACAAACGATGGTCTTTTCTGTGCATCACGGTATAGCCTAGTGCTTCAGGAGGAACAAAGGCAAACACCCCTCCGCTGCCAAAAAGTTTACGTGATGAGTTTATTTTCTGGAGGTGAGAGACTAGCTCAATCTCGTTACCAAAAGATCTTGACTTCCGTGCCACGACATGCCATGGCAATGGCATCTCAGTAAGGCCACGCCAGGTGTCTGTCCTATTGTTTTGGCGTGACAAAGAATAAAGGTGAAATCAGACATTGTGCAAAGAGCGGCGAACGCTGGTTACGTATGCCGAGACACAGCTGAAGTGATCAGAATTTGGTCTGCTGATGTCATCTTCCTCCTTGCAGATTTCCTCTCCAAATTACCGTACGTCCTTGTAGTTCATATAATCCCCCATATGTTACAAGTGCCTTGTGACTTTAGTTTGTCCACCCGCCTTGCTTTCCAAAGACACACTCAATGACTGCTCGGTGCTTGCTCACTGTGAGTTCCCACCATTACCTGACTCTTACTTTCAGTCTGGCTGCCTCGTAAGCATTACACACAAGAAGTAAAGGTTCTAAGTTATTGCTCAAGTGTGGAAGAAATACAGTATTGCTGCTCTACAGCAGTTGCGTGACCATCTCCCAAATGATTCAATGTATCTCGCACTAGACACTGAGCTCCCTCAAGCTCCAAATACTTCCATTTGAAAAGGGATAACGTAGTGATATTTTACCATGCACTGAGAGAAATCAAAAAACAGATGTTGTGGTTTTGATTTCTTTATGTTAGACTGGTGAGACGTATTTTATACCGTATTGACTTCTGTGTTCTTATAATGTACAAAGATATTGAATATTTATAGCTTAACATTTTGTCCATGGAGATAGGTCACCTACTTCATACTAGTATGGGTGTAGGTCAGGGATGGGTAATTGGAACGCCTTTTGGGAATGAATGCTAAGATTTATTGGATGATGCCTCGCGCCAAACTAGAAATGGCTACAATATTAAAATATCTGCTCTTTTTAGTTTGTCTGGCTGCTAATAGAGTATTCGTTGCTCTAAAAAAAGGGCTGGCTGTACAACTTTTAATCTGAATAGGTCATTGTGTAAGTCCTTTTCTGTAAGAGCTTTCATTTGCTATCTGGGACCCAATAATGCAATTGCTCTGTATGTGGGAGCACTTTTTCAAGTTAGGAATATGAAAAACATTCTTGTGTGACTTGCTGCATGGCAGTAGAAATGTTAATATATGGGTAATATGTAAGCAGAAGGCCTCTAATATCAAATCCTTCTGAAGGACACGTGATCCGCAGTTGAACTAAAGCTCCTTTATGCTATACGCCAGCAGGAGTTGTGGTACTGGTGCATTTAAGTCACAGCTTCTCAATTCAGAGCTTACTTTTATTGGGCCAGTCCTTACATGAACACTATGGCTGGGCTTTTCGTAGGAGTCTGTGGAACCTGCTCATATCTTTCCTCCAAGCGGATGATAGATACATAGCCCAATCTCCCAGAGTGAAAATCTCAGTCTAAAATTGTGATCATTTTCCTGAATCAGTCATCAACATTGGCTGTGCCCATAAAACAGCTGCAACTGCACTTACGTGAGTTTGCTTCCATAATCCTTCATTCAAAAAACACTTCACCTGTATACATAAAAGTGTATTTGTATGAGTACCTACCTCTAACTCTAATGATACAAAATTATCAGGAATATGGAGAAATTATTACATTGGGCTATATTCCTCTGTGTTTAAAATAATATCTATTTTCCCATCCTGGGGACGGGCTCAGAAAACAGAAAAGCCAACGTTCAGTTTCTGACCATTCTGTAGAGGCACCATTCAAAGATACCTCCTGCTCTTTCTGACAGGCTATTGTACACATGCTATTAACACACTGATTTGTGGACCGATAGGATGAATGCCCAGGTGGTCTCCGGTCTCCCAAAGGAGCTCTCTCTCTCTCTTTCTGCCGTCAGGCAAAAAGAGCCGCTTACTTAGATTGATGCTACCTTATCTTGCCTTTCTTCAAAGCTTGCCTAAGTCAAATCATGGCTCAGCTTTCAGCTTGCAAGCTCAGAGTTGTGAACTAAGCCCCTGAACTGAATGTTAATGTATTTTTTCTAAGGGTAGTAGGCATGCAATAACAAAACCCAGGGAATGCTATTAGTCCTTTTGATAGGTGAAGTGTGTGGTGTATGTATGTGTGGGCATGGGTGCATGAACTCACACAAACATGGAATCCTATCTTAGTCTATTAAAATAATTGCATTATTATGTGAAGAGCTTATTGCAGTCTTCTGGGCAGTTTAAATGCCTGGCCCTGAAAACATGCATTTCAGAAAGATAGCATTTTTCTATTTAAAATGCTTTCAGGTTTCCTTCTATAGAAGCATAAGCACAGCCAACATATTCCTTTTGTTTGACCTTTTCACTGAACACATCAGAGCATAAAGCTCTTCGAAGTCAATGGAAAAATTCTGAGGGAATTCAAAAGACTTGGGGTTAGGACCTAGATATATATTGTAAAAAGACATAAGCGATAAATGTACTGCCAATATTTTCTTCTTTCAAAAAATTGGGCTAGTCTAATAATAAAATGTAATAATAACTAATACAATAGCAATAAAAAATAATAAAAATGTAGTAAAAGTCTATGGATAAGTTCTAACTATGTGGTTGCATATACACATCCCACAAACAAAAATTGCAAATTAAATCTTAAGAATCCCTTTAATTCTTTGGGAAATCAGAAAAATTCAGAGGTAAGAAAGACTGCAATGGCTCCTTGATGGCAGTTGTAGAAGTAACCTCCTATGAACCAATTTCTTTTGGTTCGGTGTTCCCTCCTTGTAGATTATTCTCTGCTAGAGAGACCCAATATCTGCTCCCTTTATCCAGAGATGATTCCCTTCAAGACTTTGATAGACAAACATTTTTTAAACTGTTAGAGGTTAAAATGTTGTTTTTAAGATACAATGACCCCTTCTGTTTCAACAGAAATTTCACAGTTGTGATTTTGCTCACTCTGTAGCTGACATCTGTAACCATGGCTCAGGCCCCTTCCCTGCATCATCAGGTCCAGAATGTGGACTATGAAGTAATGAATATTAGTGAAAAAATGTTAGTTTTAAAAAAAACCAAATTGTTTTGATGCCTTTTTTCCCCCCTTCTTCTGCCAAGAGAGAAGGTTCCTCATCAGAATCAGCCGTGTGCTGTACCATCAGCAGTGGTTGCACAGTACCCATGGTGCTCTTCATCTGCTGCAAAAATGAGGTGCACATGGGGGATTGCCTCCATTGCATCCGCCCATGAGACCCCTTGTTCTCCCGCAGGGCAAGGGAGCTGAAATTACTGTGCTCATCCAGGCTGAAGAGTGTGCTACCATTAGTTGGGTACCAGCTATCTTTTGACAAAGTGAAGACTGTAAATGAATACTGAAGAGCTATAGCATGTAAGAAATAGCTAATTGTTTTCTTGACTTAAATCTTTGCTGTTGCTTTGCTGCACAAACCGTTAACTCTTATGCAAAAATTATGTAGAGACTTTCATGTAAGGTATTTCTATCCATGTTATGCATGTTACTTTCAGTCTTAAAAGTCAATGAGTATCTTCGCAGCTCTTCAGCACCCAAGGATCATCTGTAGTCGGATAGCTAATACATTCCAACAGTAGGACATTGCTGGGGAGCTGTCTCAGGGATGGCACTTATATATCCCACAGGTATTTTAATTGTGACCCTAACTATAGTGAATAGCTTATTACTACTTTATAACTTAGGGGGCATTTTTGAGCTAGCTCCTTAATTTATCTTTACCATTTATTATCTGTAAAAGAATGAAGCAAAATCTAACAGTCAAAAGATTTCCTCAACTTTCCTGCTTAAGAGAAGAGTTTTATTTGCTTAGCTTTTTTTGTTGGTGTCGTGGTTTAACCCGGCAGGCAGCTGAACACCACACAGCTGTTCGCTCACTCCCCCCGCAGTGGGATGGGGGAGAGAATCGGGGGCGGGAAGATTAATAGGACAGAAAAGGAAGGGAAAATAATAATAATAGTAATAGTAATAGCAATAATAATAATAGAATATACAAAGCAAGTGATGCACAATGCAGTTGCTCACCACCCGCTGACCAATGCCCAGCCAGTCCCCGAGCAGCGGCCCCCCTGACCAACTTTCCCCCAATTTATGTGCTGAGCATGACGTCCCATGGTATGGAATGTCCCTTTGGCCAGTTGGGGACAGCTGTCCTGGCTGTGCCCCCTCCCAGCTTCTTGTGCCCCTCCAGCCTTCTCAGTCGGTAGAGCATGGGAAGCTGAAAAGTCCTTGGCTAGTGTAAGCACTGCTCAGCAACAACTAAAACATCGGTGTGTTATCAACATTGTTCTCATCCTAAACCCAAACCACAGCCCTGTACCAGCTACTAGGAAGAAAATTAACTCTATCCCAGCCGAAACCAGGACAGTTGGGCTGGAATTAACTCCATTCTCACATCAAAAGAAGAGTTTCTGCAAAAAGTTTTAGCACAGAGCAATGAAAGTAAAAATCTTCTCTTCCTCTCTTTGCCCTGTTCAGCCCTCCTCTCTTTAGTTTCACAGTTGCCTAATTTAATTAAGAGGAACAAGGATTATCAAGAAGGTATGGGCAACGGGGGTATTAGCACCCATGATGCAGTCTCCCTCGTGCTGATGGAAGTGATTATGATTTCAGAAACAGAATTAGTGCTGCTGAATGCTCCTCGGACACAATCAGCTACTCTGCAGCACTGGGAATTTGAAGAACGATCCTGTGAAAATAGATGTTGACAAGACCTCAGATCCTGTTCTCCATCAGCGCCCTGAGATACTGTAAGCATTGGTGTGTGGGAATTCAAACACAAACCAAGAGTCAGGATTTTCTCGGCTTTTAAGTCAAAATAGAAGGAGTGTTTGCCCAAGAAAAGGAGAGGCCCTGGAAGGAAGCAGACATGTTATACATTCAGGAAAGACATGTATGAACAGAAGACGCTGGGCAAACTTTGCAAGAAGAAGCAAAGCTCATGGAAAGATTTCTCCAGTTGCTGCTGACAAGTACATTAGTAGATTTACCAGGGGCTAAAAGGGCTCTAAGACCTCCACTGTCCCCAAAGTACCTCTCTATAGGGTCTCCTGATGCAGTCCAGCATCTATACAGCCCTCTCACATGTCCAGCAGTCCCACTGCCTATCCAGGGAAAAATCACAGTCAATAAAGCGTCCGCAACAAAAAACAAATTCTGATCTTCAGACACAGATCACGTTCAAGGGATTTCCCCAACATTTCAGCCCTCAGCTTCAGCCCGGTATTCACAAACTGGAGCATGCTTTTTCTTGTCAGCTTTGAAATATTGTGGGTATAAAAACGCTTTCACCTTTTATCCATCCAGCATTTTGTACTGAGCGTTTGTTCTTTTCCCCTCCCCATCTTGCATACCTGGGTTGCATATAAGGCAACTATTGCAGTGTGTGGCTGCAGTGACATAGTTAGATTTGTTAATAAGGCATCGAATCTGTAGTACAAAGTGGTGCACTGAAAGTCTTCAGTGTGATGCTGAAAGCTGCAGAATGGACTGGAATATGTTAGGAAGCTCTAAAAGGCATTAATCCTGAGGGATACTCACAGGCAGAAACAATCCAGCCCTCTGTCAATCAGAGCGAAATGGTTGCAGTAGTGCAGGGAGCGGAGGGTGATCAGCAGAGGTTACACTATGTAAAGGGTTTTGCTAGAAACCACTCAGACTCTCATAGTGCAAAAACAAAATTACAACAAAATGAGCAAATTCTGAGAAGAAGCATTGTTCAAGCCTTTTTTTGTGTTGATTTAAGCCTATGAGAGCTTATTAAACCATTCCACAAATACGAAATTGTGTTCTCATTCAGTTTTTAAAAAATACAAATATCTCTGTTAAACTGAACATCTCAAGGCACTCCACAGAAAAACATACAGACCCTGCCCTGCAAACTAAGGTCTCGATCGTCATGTGGCAGCAGTCCCACTAAACAGAGAGGAAAGTGGCTGAGCACAAAAAGCATGCAAGACTTGGCAAAATCGAGGCCTCCAAGTTCACCAAAAAATGGAGCTAACGAAGATGGATGGATAAGAAGTGAAAGGGGAAATGGGAGTGTGCAGGTATGAATGGATATCTGGTTGCATCACAGATGATACAGTATAAATACATCTGTGCACACATTAAAAAAATGTATAAATCCCCTGGTACCCTTTTCCCATTTGCATCCCACATGCTTCCGCCGAGCCACGCAGGACTGTGTAAAAGAGCCCACTGTTCGCCAGCAACCAGGCAGCCGGGGGCAGCTTCTGAGCTTGGAAAAAGCCACATTTCACTTATCTTTCCTCCTCTCCTCGTGCCCAGATGCTTTGCAAAACAAACAAACTACATATCTACATATCATAGCCAAAACTACGTATCAGACTACATTCACTGAAAGCCTCACTGTCTGGAGCTGTAAGATTCAGCAAACCTTGGCTGGGCTGTCCATGAGCCTGCTGCTTGATTTATGTTTTCAGATGGAAACTATATGAAGCTCTTAGTTATGCCTGGTTTTCTGCCAAAATCAGTTTGACCTAAACTGGGCTTTATAGAAACTTAAAGCACAAGGTGAAATGTCACATAATCCACAGTAAAACCTGGCTCTATTTTTTTTTTTTTTAAAGAAAGCGTACATTTTCTTGGGCCAGACTCTGAAGTTTTCACTCATTTGAAACTTTCTCTGTGGGTGCTGTGAAAGGAGTAGCTGGAAGGCCCAAATTGGCTTTCCTGTCTTGTCTTCTTTCACGGCATGTTGGTTGAGTCTGATACCAAGGCAACAAAGAAGGAATGAATGTTGAACTGGGACTGAAAGTTGTCTGTTTTCAATAACAAGCATTATCTCTAGAGGAAAGGATCCAACTTTATACACGTGTAGGAGGCTGACAAGTTTCAACAAAACAAATGCAGAGGCAAAGAAATCGTTGTGAGCTCTGAGCATCTGAAAAAAGCAGAGATAAGAAGCTGAGCCAGAGAATATTCACCAATCTTGCCTTTAAAAAAAAATAATTGTACATCAGCTTCCATCCCCTTCAGCCGATTGAAAAGAGTGGGCAATGTTCATTAGCGGCATCAGACGGTCGGCTTTAATTACTGTAATTTATAAGAAGGGAAGTGCCACCTAGTGGCTCCCGCTGCAGGAGCTCAGCCTGCGAGAGGGAGCGAGTGTGTGCTGCATTGCCAGAGGTCCCCACAAATTTGCTAAATACTCTAGACTAATACATGCTATTAATTCTTTATCAAGTGCCAATGAGAATCACGGCACCAGGCAAACACAGGGGGCCTCCTCGTCTAATTTAGATGGGACAATAGGGCCCAGAGACCCAAGATGGATGTCCCCAGTGCAGATGCATTCCTTTTAATTCTGTTTGGTTTACCAAATAGGAATTCCTCTAGGAAACCTCAACAAAGAAGTGGATTAATGAGAACCCTAGCAGAGAGTGTTTGCTGTATAAGCAATTCCAAGCCTAAGTAAAGCAAGGGGCAAAGTCTGATCAGCGTTCAGTACCAAACTCAAATAAATTCTGACAGAAGTGGGTGAAAAATGCACCAGCTGCAGGTCAGCAAGAACTGCTGACAACTCTCAAACACTGGCCTGCCTATTTTCATTAAAAAGCAAACAGAGAGCAAAACAAACACTTGTTTTTCCCCTGCCTTTCATTGTTCTGTGGAGTTTATTTTGAAACTCATCCTACTTCAGCTATACTGTCCCCTGGTTTCTTCCATTTTCATGGCATCTTGCTGCTCCTCAACCCTCTTTACCTCTGCCTGGCCTCATGCAAGATAGACTGCTCCCGCGATCAGGCCACGTCGCCCCTCAGAGTACTTTTGCCTTGCTGCTGCCAGGTCCGTTCTCTCACTCTGCTGTCCCAATGGCTCCTCAAATTCCTTGGCACAAAATTTTGCTTTTATGCATAGAAGCAGGAAAACCCTCCCGCCCCAAGCTGCTTACAGCTGCTCCCTTGGTGCGTATCAGGGGGATCCTCTCTCCTCTTGGACTGACCTGACTCTGCAGTGCTAAAGACTTGCTTAATGCGAGAGAGGGAGGTTGCTGTACTTCGAAGTGCTTTGTTGTAACAGCTTGATCATAGCTGGCATGCAGCAGGTATGTCCAAAGGACCAAACAGCTTTTTCTTCACTATGAGTTATTGCTTCGCCGCTGTGGGATTTCCTCTTAACTTACACACTCTGTATTACTTCGCTTTCCTGATAGGCCCTACACATTTTGGGACTGTGGAATAGTTGATGGGAACTAGCCAGAAGGCAGTCTGCAAGAAGCAAACTCCCCCAAAACTATAATCTCTCCTACCATCCCATGACCAGCATGGCCCCTGGGGTCGCTGACACCATCTTCAAATGGTTTGATCCACTGCACACAAAAAAACGCGAATAGCAATTTTTTGCAGTGCAGAATAGCAATTCTGGTAATAGGCAAGACACAGAAGCTGTGAAACTGGGTATGCTACTGGGTAGCATTACTATTGGTTTCAGTAGAAACACTTAAAACCACGGCTTCCCTTGTGCATCTGAACCAGGGGAAGAAAAAAAAATGAGAAAGAAGGTGACCAAACAGCTCCTTCTCAAGTGGCCTTTCTTGGAATATTCTGTGCAGTAATGTAGCTGGGGCCAAAGACAAGAAAAAGAAATGCATCCCCTCCCAATCCAAGCAGATCCGGACCACCTCTCATCCTTTGAAATAAAATACCAGGCAGGTGGGTTTATCTATATTTATTGTATCACAGTCCCCCTCGTTTCTTGGCTCACAGGACCGTTACTGGTGGCAGGACCAGCGGGAAGGACCAGCAGCGATTACAAAATGTCCGTATGGCAGCAGATTTTGGAGAGTCTCGGGGGAGCTCGTGTTCCCAGCCTGAGAGCTCCTTATCTGCTCCGGAGCACGTCACCAACCCCGTTTGCAAACTCACCACCCAGAAGAGATAGCACAAGCTGCTATCTAAGCTCTTTGGGCAAGGAAATGTCAACTGCTGGGGCTATTGTGCTGAAGGCATGTGCTCAGCAAAGTGTCCTGTTCAAAATAGGAAAGAGGACCCCTCCGTTGCACTCCTGCACCAGGCTAACAGCAGTGGTAGCATTAGTACGGAAAAGTCTCACAGTCTTTACGGTACTTTTGTCTGATTTTATACTAAAAGGGGCATTTTTTTAGCTCCTATGGCCAACGTTATGAACACTAAAGTTGTTCCCATTCTCCCTCATCCTGGGAGACACCACTCACCATGACAGAGGAAACCTTTCACTGAATATCTGGATACCAGAAACACTTCTTTTTATCCTTCCTTCAGCAGCAAGAGGATAATAATGGCACGTGTCTTCAGGAGGTGGCCATTGCTAACAGAGTGGCAAAAATTGGTGAGCAATCCTTAGTTATAGCCGAGCCCTGCTGACACTTGGTCATAACAGAGACCTGAGAACGGTGCAGGGGGGACGGGGGACGTGGAGCTTGAGGCTTCTTGGGCAGAGTGCCCCGATTTGGTCTGCAGAGGCATTTTAGCAGCATTGCCTGCTGCCTGGCTTTCAGGGCTCACCTGGGGAGGTGTCTCTGTTTGCTGTACCTGCCTGCTGCAGCTGTTGGAGGAGGCATGAGCTGCAGAGCGTGGTGCTGGTGTTTATGGTGTATGGCACGAATGGATTCTCACTTACTGACAGCTCCAGGCTTCCCAAAACGCTGAGCCCATCTTCCTCTCAAACAATGAGATTGGTTTACAAATCACAGTTTTTTCTGTCTTTGATTATTTTTATTTGTGCATTGGATCTTCAGGGCAAAATTGCTTCCTCTTTCCAAACTTTTCTCTGCCACCACCACGATTCATGTTCTGTGTTAAATGCAAATGAGCTTCTTGAGGACTACATTTCCTGCTTCAAGGCCTTTTAAAAAATAAAAAAAAAAGGCATTAAAAATCACAGAACATTCAACAAAGCGGGGTAGTTTTCATCAGAAAGGGGTTCCTCCAGAGCGTGAGGCTGTGCTGAGGGGTCAGCAGTGGTGGGACCCGCAGCCGGCAGAGTAGAGGCCATCACCACTGCTGGCAGGAGCCAAAACCTTGTGCAGCCCCGCCTGCTCGTCAGCACCAAAGGGAGATGGTTCTCCAGAGGAAGGACTGAGTATTTCTCTCTGCTTTTATACCCATCCTTTCCCCACTGAGCAAAAAAGGATCACTTCCTACACAGGAAGTGATAAGCTTTTTGTAGGGGAAATGTTTGCAGCTACCCCAAGAATCTTATAAATTGTCCAAGATGTATTTGCAGACCCCCTTGGCCTTTTTATTTATTTATTTATTTTAAATTAAGGTATCACAGATATTATCCTGGCCATCTCTGAGAGCCAGACAGAAGATGTGGGATGCCAGGAATAGGCCTGGCTGAGCTCTTTCAACATGCCTACGCTCTCTTTTTCTCGAGGTGGGTTGTGACTCTTCTTGTAGAGATGGATCTTTTCATCTTTCCTTGCCTGCTAGCAGCGACCAAAATTTCCACCTTTTTATTCTGATCTGCAAAAGGGAGTCCCCAGGGAAGAAAAGTAGAGATTTTCCTGCATGATGGAGGACAAGGACAGAGCCCGCAGTCTCCCTTTCCTCCTCTTTTTAGGGTCTTCCTGCTCTATTTCATTTCTTTGCTCCCCTTCACACACGGCAGAGGAGAAGAAACTATTGACTGACACTTGTGGAGTCAGCGGGATCTTTCTAGTGACTTCAGTGGGTTTTGGATTAATCACATTGCGAATGTTTGTTATTGCTTTAGCAAAGGATGAGAAGGCCCAGGAAAAAGAGATTAGTTAAGAAAATCTCTCTTAATCCGTTTCAAGAGCTTGCCCTATCAGTGTGGAACCAGACCCAGCAAGTTTATTCTTTGCACATTGGTGGTAGCTTCGTATCATAAAAAGAAAAAAGAAAAAAAAAAAGAGAAGTTATGAAAGGCTCATTTCATTTGGTAACAGTAAGTGAACAAAACCACATTTGATTATTCAGGATTACTTCTGCACTAAAGCTTACGATGCAGCCGCAGAGTTATCAAAACAAAAATAATGCATGTCCAGGATGGAGTTTATCAGAGGAAGCCCAGGACAGTACGGATTAGCACAACACTTGACTGTGGCTCAGACCGCTGATAAGTTTCTTAGTTTCTTTCCCCCTTGCTTGCCCTGTCCTGCGTTTGGTCCTCATAGGGGTCAGCGTTGAGAAGGGCCTCGGCAGTGACCTGCCCACCCTAACAACTCCTCCCCAAAATTACAAAGCAACTATTCTGTAAAGAGTCAGACCTGGCTGCGTAAAGCAGACTGCTTTTTGAGCCTGACTTGAAGACAGAGCCTGATACTTTGGCTTACACCAGGCAGCACCAAATGCCACCAGCTTTCTGACACAGATTTTGGTGGGACTAGCCGTGGAAGCATAAGTAAAAACATCCCAGCCTGGCCCCTTGTCCTTGGAGTCAGGGCAGAAACACTGAGGCAGAACAGAGGGCAGCATTGAAACGCAGGAGAAAAACATACCATTGTCTTTGCCATCGTCAAGTGCTGCTGAAAGCCTCCATGTCCTAGACCTCCTCCTGATAAACTCTGTCCTGGAAGCTGACTATCTTAGTGTAGATAATGCCGTGTCTGCATCATTACATTTAATGCAGAAATAATACCTAACCATCAATTGTGGTTTGTTCTGTTACCAAATAAAACACTCTATTCATAGTTTTTCATAGCTGAGTGCTCTCTCCTCTGCTGCAGAAATATGGAGTAAAAATAGGTGGAGAAGGGTTTTGCCACAAAAGAAACATTGACATAAGCCATCAAGTGTTTAATTTGAGAAAGCGGTTGTATACACTATGGTTACCGCTGCTGCTAAGGTTGACTCCTTTGAAGAGTTTTAATTTGGATCTAAAAACATATTTGACTTGAAGCGTAGGAAAGAGAAGGACTGGGAAAAGCTTTTCTTAAACACAGAATCTGAGAAATTGCAAAAGTCTATTGTTTGAAAAGGTCTTGTGCTCTCTGAAAACACATTGGTTTTTAGATAACTGAATCACAGCAGAATCAGGAAGCAGCCTGTGTTTCTGTAGCTTTAAGAGGAAAATTGGACCAATGGACTCATTTTCAGCACAGCTGGCATGGCACAGCCCTTTGCAAGTAGATGGGAATGGGAAGTTAGACCTTCGGAGCTAGTGGCCAAGTGGAATAACTTTGCAAGGATCTTTGATTTGCCTGAACTGACCTTAATATTGCTGGCATCTAAATTACACGAATTGTTTCCTTGACTTTTACATAAGGCTTTTCACACTCAGCAGCTCAGGAGAAAAAAGGGAGGAAAAAAGCATAGGAAAAGACGAATAAAAGGTGACTGTAAAGTCATAAAAGATGGCTTGAGAAAACCTATGCCAGACAAAGTAGTTTTTCCTTGATAGACTGTATTTCAGTTTCACAATATTCTTTCAAGTGATGGGAAGCTTTTTTTTCCACAGATGTTCAGTCTGATACTTGCACATTGACTGTAGCCATGGTCTAATTAATTTCAGATATTTCAAAACAATGGTTTCTCATAAAGAACCATTTAGGGTCTGTGTTTCACATTTAAAATGATAATCATTGTTGAGTCAGTAACATAAAACCTATGCTTAAAAAGTGTGTAATGAAAATAGTATTTTTCATCATCTCAGGACTATGATGTAGCTAGCAGGATTTTTTTTTCTCCAATGATATTGCTTTAGGATTGAGACAAAGCCTAAACATTTTCCCTTTGTTGGGTTTTCTCACACAAATCTGAACATCTGAAAACAATGATTTGTCATGGGAGACATTTGGCAGCCCGAGCAAAGGTTTACTGTTTCTACTTTGCCTAAAATATTACAAAAAAAAAATCTGACATTCACAGTAAATCAGACAATGTTTCAGGCCTCTGACATAACTCATGGAGGAAGTCTGCGTAGTCTCTCCGAGAGGAGAAAAGGAGATCCCGTTTCCGGACGTTTTTTGGTTCAGTGCAGAATCCTTAGCTCTCGAGGAAGAAGGGGAGAGTTAAATAAAGCGGGGTGAAAATACCTGGGGGTTGCAGAGGTCTGTTTTTCTAGCTTGATCAGCTCCTCACTTTCCCCAATCCTCCTCTCCATTCCCCAAAGCCCCGAGGGTCTCCACTGTAAACCACTCTCCTTCCTCCAGGGTTTTCTTTCCGTCCCGGGCTGGGGATGCCCAGGGTGAGTTCCTCTCCCCTCCCAGCCCGGCCCCACGTTTCTGGCGGGCGGCAGGAGCACACCCCGCCCAGGGAAGGGGGGGCTCTGCGGACACCTTCACGATTGCCGCCTGTGCCTTTGTCTCACCAGCCCGAAAGTCTCCCCCCTGTCCAGAAATCTCCATGCCACCCCGGATGCAAACGACCCCCTAAACGCTTAGAGGGGAGGGGACGCGGGGTGGGGCGGGGGGGGACACACGGCTTCTCGTCTGCGTCCTCTCTTTGTCGCCTCGCTCGGTTTCCCCCGCGGGAAAGGTGAGGGGA
>NW_008825533.1:1568840-1571029 GCF_000699105.1 Pygoscelis adeliae
GCCCGGCGGGTCCCCCGGGGGGCACGGCCAGCTGCAACTTCCCCCCTTGGGGTTGTCCCACTTGCTCCCCGGGGCAGCCGCAGCTGCGAGAAGATGTTCATAGCCTGGCTCTGCAGGAGGGCAGGGATCTCCACACAGTAAGGACAGCAGAGTCACCGACTCCTCTTCCCTTCCTTTGACAGGAGCAGTTGTTCAATCTCCAGGGGCTGAGAGTCAAGAGGTGATGGAGAGCCAAGGCAGGGAGCGGAGTAAGAACAGATGAAGCTGGAAAGACGGGGCAGGTGGTGGAGGCCAGAGAGGACATCTGAGCTACCTTCAGTTTGACCATGATGCCTGATCATTTACGAGTTCCCCATTTGTCCTGGAGGGTGGTCTGGAGACGGGGAGATACCCCATGCCACAGGGTATGTCCTGCCCTCCTTTCCTGAGGCCTGGGATTGTGGCAGGAGTCCCACCACTCCATCCAAAAAAAGGGAATGGGCCATTGGGACTGGTGCAGAGGAGGGGATTTGTCCAGAGCAATTCCCACCTTATGCACGTGTCCTCAAAGGGTTTTGCCTGCAGCTCGAGAGGGGCCTGAGTTTGTACTGGGAGAGGGAACAGTGCCCTAACCGTGCATCTCACACAACCCCTTTATGCCTGGGAGGGCTGAAGAGGCTTGTCTGAACCGATGTTGGAGAAATTCAATGTTAGTTTTCTCCTTTCATCACAACATCATGCAGAGGAGTGCACAGCCTTGGCAGTGAGGGTTGCCATCTACACATGGCAAGGCAGGGAAGGCCAGGCGAGCAAAGAGCGGAGTTAACTCTGACAACCCCCTTCCCGTGACTTAATATGAACTGCAATGCCTTTGTGTGAATTTGCATCAAAAAGCCTCAAAAATATGCCTGCAACTCTTTATAGTGCCTGTTTGAAAGCACAGACTTGCATTTCTGTCAACTGTTCCACTGCACAAGGTTTAAGGATTAAGAAACCCGCAACCCAACGTGTAGCAGGTCCAGTCTGTTGGGACGGGGCATTGCCCAGGAGCCACATGTGCCATGTAGGGACCGACTCATGCAGGAGGAGCTGGAGGGACTGGTGCCCGGGGGGTGGCAGTGGCAGGGAGGCTGCTGCACACTCTCTACTTTCACATGGGAGAAGGGGATCAGCCTCTCTTCAACGCCCTTGCTAGTAAGCAATTGTGGATTTACCCTAGTTAAGGAGGAAAGACCAACAAGCTCTGTGAAGCTGAGATAAGGATTTCACCCAGCGGTCCAGCTCCATCCACACCCAGGCCACAGCTCACACAAACCTGATCTGGTTTAAGCCGCCAGGTCTCCATTTCCCCCTGCTTGGCTGTCATCTCTTCCACCTCCCGCTCCTCCAACTTGGCACTGAGGGCTGTCTTTGAAAATGAGGGTTTTGGGCTTGTCTCAAACCCGCTGTCAGCATAACTCTGGGGACAGAGTAGCTGGAACAATAACAGCGAGAGGCACTGAAGGCAAACTCCTCCTGCCTCTTCCTAACGGTTGTACCTGGGGCTGCCAAAAACGTGCCCAGAGGGGTGCAATCAGACACACCTATTTCTCCAGGCTTTTCTTTTCTGGCTCCAGATTTACACCTTCCTGGAGGAGGGGGGATTGTGGCACACGCTCCTCTGAGAGAGAGCATGCCAGAGGCACTGCTCTTGCCAGCATTTTATGCCTGGTGAAGGGTGCCTTAAGCATCTGCCACATACCAAGATAGGTACATTTTGGGAAAGGAGCTGCCCGAGGAGCACTGCAGACCCTTTACTAATTGGTGAAAGTCCCTTGTAAAAGGGTGGTTTAGAGTTCTGCTTATGACCTCATCTCTGGGAGGTTTGGACAGCAAATGCAGAGCCTAATCTTAAAAAAAAAAAAAAGGGGGAAAAAGAAAAAAAAGTGGCTGGAGATGCGTAAAACTAGGGTGGAGAAGCTTGGCTTGGGAGGCTGCCGATGCAAGACTGCCTGTGAATTGGCACAGGCGGGGGAAGTTTGGAACAAGCACCAATATATTCTTTCATTGCAACCTCCGCTGAGATTGGGGAGGCAAAAGGAAAAAAGGGATTTCGGTCCCAGTCACTTTCCCCGTTTCAACGGGCTTCGGGAGCCAGGGTGGAGGAGGTCTCTCCATTCTCTTCCCGGTTAATTGTTTAATTAGGGAACAATGCGCCTTTCGCACCCGCT
>NW_008825533.1:1571215-1572554 GCF_000699105.1 Pygoscelis adeliae
GGGCTCTCCTGCGCCCAGCAGCTGCGGGAGCTTTGCAAATTGCAAGGAGGCTTTTGCAAAGCTTGTGAACCCTCCTCTCCCCGAGCCAGCGCCCCTCCTCTGCAGCGCTGACGGTACAACGATATAATAATGATGGGTGGCTGAGGCTCGCATTTGAACTTGCAGGCGAGCTCCCGTTGCCCACAACTCGGTTCAGGCTCCGCAGCTCGGAGTCAGGTGCTCGCCGGCGGGGAGGGAGGGGAGACCGAGCTCTGGGAGAAGGGGAGACCCCGGAACCGCCGTCTCCTTCCAGCACTAACGAGGGGATTTACTCTTTCATGCGGCCACTGGGATCTCTGGACTAGCCTAGCCACCACGTTGTGATTTTTTGCAATCTCTGCAATACGCTACCTTTTAAGGTAACTATAACTCTTTTAATGCGGGTTGGTTTTTTGTGTTTTCTGTTGGTTTTTTTTTTTTTTCTTTACATATGATTACCAGCAAACACTTAGTGTAAGATTTAAAACGATTGTTTCACTGCTGGTACCTGTAAGGACAAAGAGTTGAATTGCAAACCTTAAGAGGGAGAGAATAGCTATGATTGGTGAATTTAAACAACCTGGGGTAAGTTCAACGACACGCGGGGGAAGAGGAGAAGGGATGCTCGGGGACCCACAAAAATCCCCTGGTACGAAGAGGAGAACAAAGAAAACTAGGAAATAAAAGACTTTGGGCTGGAAGCCCTGACAGAAGTCTTTGGTACTGGTTGTTTGAACGGCCGGGAAGGTAGAGCTGCACCTTGGTGTGCGACGGGGCTCAGGAGGGTGAAAGGAGGAAGCTATTTCGTACGGGTGTTAAACACACAAAGCGCCCGTGTGGCAGGAGCGACAAGAATGGACCTTTCCTCCGGCCACCAGGTTTTCCTGCGCTGGGAAAAGCGTGTGCTCAGTCTCCTCCGCTCTTGTGTGTTCTCCCCATCCCTCCCTTTTTTTTTTTCTTTTTTTTTTTTTTCCCCTCCCTTTCTCTCCTTCCCCTGATGTTCCTGGAAAGCTGCTCACAGGGCAGAGCGGGGCTGAGGCGCTCAGACAGCATCTCTCCAGGGGAGACGGAGAGCAGGCGTCCTCTGAACCACATTTTCGTTGCTGAAAGGGGGGCGGTGGGTGAGGAGGAGGATCACAAGGTCAGTGGAGCAAAACGCCCCCTTTTACACCCACGGCCAGCTTCTCGGGGCACGGGCACTGCCTTCCCCCTCCGCTCCTCGGGATTTCGCCTTTGTTTTACAAAGAAAAAGTGAGAGCATCGTGGAAGGAATTAAGGGAGTTTCGACGGCGGGAAAAAGCGGGTGGGGGGGAGTGTGGGG
>NW_008825533.1:1573584-1579383 GCF_000699105.1 Pygoscelis adeliae
GAGCCCCCGCGGCCTCCTGAGCGCCCAGTGCCAACGCCGACGCTGGACGAGCCCCGTAAGAGGGCTGAGGAAACCCTCGCCCAGCCAACAACACGCTGGTCCTTGTGCTGAGCCCCGCGGTGGCGGTGTGGAGTTGCGCCCTCTTGGCACCGTGAGCTGCATCTTTACGTCTTTTTCCTATTGCTGCTCCTCACACGTGCCCCGTGCTCCCTTCACCGTGCCGGTGGTGTGGGTCCCGGGGAGCGGTGGGGCAGAAGAGGCCCGCAGCTATCCTGCAAAGCAGGCTGGCAGGCGAAGAGGAGGGCAGAGCCTGCGTTTGGGGTGATGCTGGAAGGAGCACAGGGGTGCGCGTGGCTCCGCAGGCGCGTGAGCTCTGGGGCCTCGCTCCACGCGCTGCCCCTGACAATTTTCCACCGTGCCTCTGCGAGGCCGTCCGAGAGCCCGGAGCCACTTCTGGCATAAATTAGCGCAGGCCTGGGAGGGATGTCCTCAGGCAGCAGCTTCTCGGCAGCTGCCAGAGCGAGGAGCGCCAGAACACGCTGTGCTCTGGTCACTTTTCCTGCCTGCGCCCCTGCCTGCGCTTGGGGCTGGAGGCAGCGCCGCTCGCCCGTTGAGGCTCCAGCGCGGGAAGAGTTCCCCCTGCGGCTGCTGGCGCTGGAGGTGGTGGGGAAGGCGTGATGCAGATGCCCCTAGGACCTTCTCGGAGGCCTTAGGAGGACCTTTGCAAGTGATAACGGGCTAAGCAGACGCCAGTGATGAATCAAATTCAGGTCGCGTCTGCCGTGTGGCAGAACAGTGGGCTAATTAATCACATGGCAGAGACGTGGTGAAACTGGCGAAGTTAATTAGGCAGCCCTTACGGTGAGGTTGATATGTCAGCAATTAACAGTCAGATGGCATAAAAGGATCAAAGGAATGCAAAAGCAGAAGAAAGTGCAGGCTGTGTGCATTTGAGACAGGATAGCAGCTGTGAAGATTTCAGGCAGAACTTGGAAGGTAGCAAGAGGTGTGCTACGCACACGCTGATCTGGGATCGGTCATTTCTAGCTTGCTGGTGTTTCACTGGAAAGCTGTGTAATTGACCATTTTACCCGTTAGTAGGAGCAGCAACCTCAATTCACTTCTCTAGTGCCAGGTTCTGCTAGGGTTCCCCCCCGCCCTTTTTTTTTTTTAATTTTTTTATGTGAACCTGACTTTCACTATGGAGGCAAGGAGGGTCAATGTGCAGAGGCTGCTTTTTACATGTTTAAGGAATGTGTCCAGCTTTCACAATACAGCTGTAGAGCATGTGCTGAATCAATCTCAGTGTGACCTGAGAAGCTGCAGCCTTTAAAGACAGTGTCACCTCTATGAAAGTAGCTAATTTCTCATTGTCTCAACTTCAGAGAGATTTAGAATAGTTTTTGGATGGCAGATTTTAGTCTGTTCCACACCAGGACAATTCACTGTCTTTCCTAACCTGGAGTTTGAAACAGAAAGAGAGACATGATGTTCTCCCATCTGGTTAAATTAAAATAGCATTGGTGTGAGATCAAGCTTACATTGTAAACTAAACACAAGCTGGAATTTGATCAGAACTTATTGCTCCTACGAGTTTTTGCTGTGGTAAGGGAAGGTAGCAGTGCCTGGAAAAACAGAAGCCCTGCTCTCTCCCCACAGAGAGAACCTCTGCTGCTAGTTTTTAAAGATGTGAAATTTGTCAAGGACTTGGCATCTTCTGGTTAATAGACGCTGTGCTCAGGGTTGCATCCAGTTCAAAAATGTAGTGCAAATTACTACTGTAGATCGGTCTGCCTGTAGTAGTAGCTCCTAATAAAATGGATCAGTCCAGTTGGAAACTAGCCAGCAGGCAACCCAAGTTTGGTCACATTAAGTGAGATACTTTTTAACAGAAGGTGGAAATTAAACACTTACTCAAGTCTTGCAGTCTTGAGTTGGCAGGATTTTCTTACTGTGTCCATAGTATTATGGCTTTCTCTTACTCTAAGTGTAGTGACACCAAGGGGGAGGGAGGGCAGGGGGGGAAAGCTCATGGAAAAAGGTATGGCCAGAAGGATTTTGGCTAATTACAGTGGACTTAGGGACAGAACGGCAGCCAGCCAGCCTTTGTAAACTGTAGAGTGCAGGAATGGGAAATACAAACCAGTTTTAGAGGAGGGATTTTGCTCAGGTGGCTACAAGGGAGCACAGTCAGCTGCAGCCTCTGCCAGCAAAAGGGGAGGAGCAGGAGCAGTCACATCTGATAGCCGTGGCCTGGAAATGTGTGCAGCACTGAACAGGAATCGGGGTGGTGCTTGGTGTAAGCAACAGCCTCTGCCTCACCTGTGGCTCTTGAGGAGGATTGCTGGTACCAGGTCTGCAGAGTGCTGCTTTCTCCTAAGCTAGGCTGCCCTGGGGGCTGAGCGAGGTACTGCTGTTATGATCTGCATGCTGTCATTTGGAGAGGGTGGCAGGAGTAATTGCACATTTAATTCTGGCAGCTGTAGTGGAACAGCATTCAGTAACCGAGGAGTGCTTATGGGAGCCCACCAAGGACCGGAGTGTGAAAACCCTCGTGCATGGAGGGTTGCATGGGAATCATGCTCATGAGCCTAAGGGCTGAAAATCAGACCCTTCCCCCAATGTTTTTCATAGCTTGAGTAAGCACCTTGGGATAGAGGAGATTTAGAAAAAGAAAAGGTTGTCAGATGAGTTGTCGAGAGTCGGGTCGGGATTTTTGGCAGGTGCCTCATATTAAGCTCCATGCTCAAACAATGCAATTTTTTTGAGCTATCAGAGCTCTTGGTGCAGCAGGTGTAATTCCTGCACTACTCAGTAAAAGGTTAAGTAGCCATCACAGCTGTGAATGCTCTCTTCCGTACCAATGATTGAGTTCAGCAGTCACAGGATATCTTGAAAATTATCCTTCCACAGTTGTCTTTCTGTTTTCATATTTCATTGTGAGTGTATGTATTGTGGAAGCTGAAGATGTGAGGGTTTTTCAGTAAGATTCCTCAAATTGCATTTGTACTGCAGTCGCCACCACGATGTCAGACGATCAGTGCTCTGTGCTTGTGCGCAAAGTGGGGAGGAATGGGAAGATGAGGTCCTCCCTGTACTCTGGACTTTGTAGTGCAGGGCAGAAGCTCATGTTCAGAGCTCTCAGCTCTCTCTGAGTGTAGCAGCAGGGTTTGCTGTCTTACCAAATGCGGAAGCGGTTACACCACCTCTTGTCACGACAGTATTGCAATGAGCTTCTGAGGGCAATGGGCCTCCCATTGGCATGTGCCAAGTATGCAGGTACTCCTGGTCAGGGCCGGTGCAGTGGAGCAGGTGGCAGCTGCAACATGCAACCAGCCCTGTTAAGATGCAGCACGCTCGTCTTCCAGGAAAAAGAAAAGCCTTTATTCTTTTTCTCAGCGAATTTCTTTGATTTCCTTTTTTCTGGTCCCAAAAGCCAAGGTTGCCTTCTGGGGGAGGAGGGAGATAAAGCGTGTGGGTAAACATGGAAAGCTGAACTTGTAAACAGTTTGTTCTAGATTTTTGTTTAGTTGTTGATGTAGCCAGTGTGTGATGCATGGGAAACACATGTGGACAGAACATCTCAAAAGAAGGTCTGGAGCTACTCTGCTTTCACAGGGGCCAAAGCTTTCACATTTTCTTGCAGGAGGGTCCAGCATTTGAAGGTGGAGAAGTCTGTTGGTCTTCTTTTTGTGCTCTCTTCAGAGTGCTTGTGTTACTGAAGGATCTAGTCTGCAGTGGTTTTGGTGCTTGAGGCTTCCAGCAGTTTCAGGATACAAGGGTTGCTTGAAGGGCCTTCTAGTCTGTGCACATCTGTAGGCTCAGCATGACCTCTCTTTTTTTTAAACATTGTGTAATAATAAGGATCATTTAGGTGTTTATCTAAGCAAACATGTGACTCTGTATTTCAGAGCTGGTCCATTGCATTAAAGGGACTTCGATGTCTGCAGCTCTTATCTTGTGCAACCTCCTCACTTGTAACAACCTTCTGCAGGGAATTACTAGGGCATACATAGTATACCAGAGCACAGTATAGATTTTTAAAGTTAGTTATTAAAGAGCCACTTTTGTTTTCTCCATGTACAGCTTGGCTTGTGTAAGTGTAGGGAGAGATAAAACTCTGGCAGGATGGTGTTGGGAGTATGTGTTAGAGCCTTCAGAAAAAGTTTTATGGCAGATAGGGCTCAAACTGAATGAAGTCAAAGAAGTCCCGGTTCTTGTTTGGGACTCAGTCATAAAAAGTGCAAATTCCGTGAAGTTAATACTGCAAAATAAGTGATATCACATTATACACTCAGCTCTATTGAACGGCTGAAGCAGAGATGGGGCGTCTTTGGCAGCGTGCAGTCTGCTCTACGGAAAGCAGCTGTATTCTTTCCTCCACGCCCTGGGAATAGGTTGCAGCATATGTTTCCCAGTACAACCAGCCAGCTCTGGCCATCCACGTATAGGGAATGAAAAGCTCTTGGGTTTTCAGCCCTTTTGGGTGGGAATTTTTAACGTGATGCTGTTATGTTGGAGATTGCCTCATTGGAAAGGCTTGGTTTGAGATGTTTTGCATCTTTCCTGAACTGTTCAGCCATTACAGGATAGATGCCAATTCACACAGACTCATGTGAAGTTTGGGCTGCAGCTGTAAGCTGTGGAGAAAACTTTCCTGAGATTGAACACATCACCGGTAGTTTTCTGAAGACGTTTCTCTGCGTGTCTTGCTATCATGTTCGGTATACCTTATGGGGGTTTTTGAATGTATTGGTTAATGTTTTAATCCTAAAGCATTATATCTAAGTACTAAAGAACTAAAATGCTAACGTAAATAATGCTGAAATACCTGTGTGCAGTACAAGTTCCATAGTTACAACACAGATGTATATCTATTAAGACTCTCTTTCACTGTTCCTTTAAGCAGTTCAACTGTAATCTCTCTTGGACAGGAAAAAACTATCAGTTCGGGTTACTTGCCCAAGTAAAGAACCCAAGTAGCATATTTTGACAGCAATATCAGGAAACTCAGGATTTTGTGATAAAAATTTTTCAACGGCAGTGTTTGACAAACTATTGCTGAAAGTTATTTCTTATGTTGGCTAGATAGAACATACGTGTAACTATATGGAAGAGGGACTATTTATAAACCCTTTATAGTAGTTGACGTTTATGGGGCTTGTAATGCTTTTGCTAGCGTACTTTTGAAATTTTTGGGATATTTACAGATTCAACATGTGTAACTAAGAACTGTGGAACAAAAATGAAGATATACTATTATGAACATGCAATATATTATTATGTACATATGATATATGTGGAGAAGTTTTCAGCTGTTAGAAGGTGGAGCCTGTAAAGGAAATAAGAAGCAAACCCAAAGGGAACTGACATGTCTGAGTATCACTTCGGATTCAATAACCTGAAATTTATTTTAAGTCTGTATTTGATAGGGACATGTTGTCATTATAACAAATTTCTACCATAAAATACTGCATGGAGAAATCTTGAAAGCAGGAAGTCATCTGGCAACCTACTTGCAGATGGGAAGGATCATAGTGTGGATGTTGACTCACCATCAAAATTCATGAGAAGTTTGTCATGGGAGCCCTTTCTGACATGAACCGGATTGTTAGCTGTTGCTAAATCACAGGGTAGTTTGTGTTACGGACATAAAACCACCCAGAGATTGGATCTGAACCAGCAACACCACACCAGGAAAAAGTAATCAGATTATACTCTTCTTCTGCTACCACTGTATGGGAATAAATTTACAAAAGTAAATAAAATGGCAGAAGATCAATATATTAAGAACTATTC
>NW_008825533.1:1579625-1584766 GCF_000699105.1 Pygoscelis adeliae
TTTTTGGAGATAACAGCTTCTAGTATCAATGACAAATATTGATGTACTGAGTTTCAACACCTGATAAGCACACAATGCAATACTAACCGCTTACTCCTTTGTTCTTTATTTGTAGGTCAAGATGTTGTTAAGTATAAAAAGTATCTTATGGATGTACTCTACGTTAGTTATAACATATATGCTACCTAAAGGTAAGTCTGTTATACACAGAACCATTTATTGAAATCCATTTTAGTGGTCCAATTGGTAGGATATTTCACAGGACTCGGGAAACAACACAAACTCAGGAGATTCAGTTTCTGATCTTACCTCTGCTACTCTTTTTGCTGCACTGTGTAACTAACTTTGCTTCCATGTTCTCCTCGTTGCCTTACTGATTTATATAGAAAACTCTTGGTGGGTGGCCACGTTCTTGACAAGGTTTTTACATGCCTGTCTGATGTCTCCTGAGTGCCATTACAATAATTGAAGTAATAATAAAGAAAGTGTCATAGGATTACATTGTGTAAAGCAAAATAGATTGCCTTCTCCAAATATTCAAGAATACATTTTAGTCCTTTTCTAAAACCTGTGCTTCTGAAATGTTGGACCTGTTGGCCACGTATGTCTTGCACCTTCATTTTCCATGATCCACTAAGGAGCTGCTTGCAGTAGATAAGGTGAGGGCTGACAGGGGGGCTAATTTTAGTGGAGGGCAGACACCTTGCATGGGAGCTTCAGCCTGGTGCCTCGGAGGGAGCAGCGGGCAGTGCTGGTGGCGTGGGAGCAGGAGCGGGTCCCTGGGACAAACCTCGGAGGCTGCAGAAGTGGTGAATGAAATGGGGGAATTTTGGGGCTACAGGAATACTGGTTTGGCATACCTCCCAGTCAGATCCCGATGCATGTGCTCATGTATGCCATGCCACAGCAGCCTTTTGGGTCTAGAGGTCACAGCTCGCACCCTCTCTGTATTCAGGGTGAAAGATGCCACGTGCAAGTGGGCTACAGGGGAAACCAGTAGCCCTAGTCTCTGCTTTGCTCTGTGATCTGTCAAGGAGCAGTGGGGGACATGCTTCTGGAGTGGGCAGTCTGTCTGTCAGCCCCCTGTTGTGGGGGGGCTGCCATAAACTAACCTGTGGCAGGTCCCTTGGCTGCTGGGGTCTGGAGCAAAGACATGTTATGGCAGCTGCAGGTCTTCGGTTTGGGTGGAAAGGAGGAGCCCTTACTACGTCTCTTGGTGATTACATGCTAACACTAATGTATGTATTCATGTGTGGTTGTCATGGTTATTTGAAAGTTTGAGTCAAGCCTTTAGTAAAGAAAAGACACCTACAGCTGATGCAGACTCACAAAATTGGGATAATAGCTTTCCCAAGCTGCAAAGCAAGATTTTTCTTGATTTTTTTCCTTTCCAGGAACTCCTCAAATGAATTTTAGCCTTTGGGAAAATCAAATGTACTAATTTTTTTTCCCCAGCTTGAACACTGTTGCCAGCAAAGTCTTTAGGTAGTGCTATAAGATAGAGGAAAACCGTTGTGCTTAGTGGAGCCAACTACAAAAAAGTGTTTTTTTTTTTTCCCTCAAGCAGGTTGGGAGCACCATCCTTTACTATTTCCTACCATTACTTCCTCCTTAAAGCTGGTTTTGTTTTTCCATTCTTCATTAAACATACAACAGGCCAGGATGATTAGACTTGTCCTCAGGGTCAAGAGACTCAAAGCTTCAGACAGGGGGCAAACCGCTAAAACTGAGCTTCCATTTTCTTATTTGTGGAGGGCTGAGACTGATTTGGTTATTAAGTGTCAAGTGTTTTTTTCTCACCCTAGTTTTTTTATTTCATAAAATGTCTGTAAGTGTAGACTGATGTAATGGATCTTGGATCCACAGCTGACATTTAATAATTTGTTCATACAAAGCATTCAGAGAGTCAGCTATCGTCAGAAGAGGTCATGGACTTGCAATAATGTAAGTCTACACGGTCAACTTGGAAGTTTTTATTTGATAAGCTACTTATACTTAAAGGGGGCTTATAAGAAAGATGGAGAGAGAATTTTTACCAGAGCAGGACAAGGGGCAACAGTTTTAAACTGAAAGAGAGTAGGTTTAGATTGGACATAAGGAAGAAATTTTCTACGGTAAGGGTGGTGAGACACTGGAACAGGTCGCCCAGAGTAGTTGTGGATGTCCCCTCCTTGGAAGTATTCGAAGTCAAGTTGGACAAGGCTTTCAGCAGCCTGATATGGTGGAAGTTGTCCCTGCCCATGGCAGGGGGGTTGAACTAGATGATCTTTAAGGTCCCTTCCAACCCAAACCACTCTGTGATTATAAGTTATAGCTTTCTTTAAGGCAGAAATGTCTGGTTTAAGATACAGGAAAAGGAATAGCTGCTAGCAATAATTAGTCAGCTTCAAAAGGGAGTAAATGGTAGTACATCACTCACATGAGGAGAGGTCTAAAGATAAGATTTTACCTGAAAATCAATCTTGGGATGGAGAACATGTAAGGAGATAGAATAAATAAGGCAAAGGAATCTGACAAGAAATTTAAACCTGATGTTTCTGTTATGACCTATTGCAAGTCTCTTCATGTTTACTTAGGGCATAGTTCCATGGTCAGTCTAATCGCACATACATTTTAGCACTAGATGGGATAGTCCTGCCCCTTTTCCATCCCCTGGTGCTAGTTTTCGTGCTTTCCTTTGTGCTGACACTAGCATTTATGTGGGTATATGGCGTTTCTTGCAGGTTATTTTTCCACTGGATCAGACCTGTGATATGACTCACTGCCTTGTGCAAATGCTAGTGCTGGCAGAATTCAGGGATTGGGAGTGCATCACTGAAAGTGGGGAGGAGTGGGATGGATGCTTAGAGTGGTAGAACATGGGATGGCACCTTTAGATGTCCCCTGACTTGCTCCACCTTTTATCACCTCTTAAATGGCTCATGTTGTCTCCAGAGCAGAATTTTTAGTACTCGAGCAAGTTCTGTATGAACAACCCGGTAAGGGCTTCTCAGGTATATAGAGCAGGTTCTGACTGGTCCTTATTTGCCTGAATCTTTCAGAAGGAATTCAGAAAGACCCTTATGTTCCTAGAATGCACTGTGAACTTTCTGGATTTGTTTTCTGAAGTTGGGGGCCATACTTTTGCCTTAGAGAGTCTTAAACATGTTCAGAGTCTGGCCATGGTGAAGAAGACAAAGGTGAAATTTTTTTTTTTTCATGAATTGATCCAATAGAGTCTGTGGGATCAGCTCATATTCTTCTGTTTTGTAGAAATATCAGCCAGTTTGTGTACTAACATTTTTGAGCATGAGCGTTACAAGATTACAGACAATCTTTACAGGTACAGCTGTTTATTTTGTTTAAAAAAATATTCTAAAAATAAAATATATCTCTGCATTTTGAAGAGTTAGACATTTTAAGTTTCAACTTTTTTCTTTTTAAATCCTGAATTCGAATATAAAATTGAAACCTTGAAATCTTTCGTGAAACAAATTGTTATGCTTCCTATTCCCACAATGGATTGGATCACTCCATATGATTTAACTAAATAGTCACTTCAATATGATGCATTGCAATATTTCCTTTAAAAAGCTCTCAGGCAAAATTGTTCTGAAAGTTTAAAATTTTTATTTTGAGAGTCATGTGGGAAATTTGTTAAAATTAGCAGTTATTTTTAAAGAGTAAATCCTGGAATCTGTAAGTCTTAATATTAAGTCATAACAAAACTGAGGCTTAATTTAGAAGACAGCAAGTTATAAGCACGCAAAGTTTTATGCGTTCACCACTAATCATTATTCCCATCTTTTTCTCTCCCATTATCATCTTTGTGAATAGTCACATTCATAAATACCTAGCATGTTTGCATGGCGTGTTCGTTAGATTTTATGTGGCAACAAAAGTATTTTTCCTTTGAGGGCAAATTGAGAATGGTCTTGCATGGCTTCTTTAAGACTTTAAATTCTCAGAAGATGTGTGTCAGGAAGGCAGCAGGAAATACGGTGTAAGCTTCTGGGGTCACGGGAGCGCCCCTCTGCAAGACCTTTGCTGTTTGCTCTGGTACATCTGAAGGATTAATGACAGAAGTTCATGAGCAAGGTTTACGCCTACTGCTAGTGTGGTATTTACTCACTTTGAGCTAGCTGGTGTTAGGATATTGTAGTTTACAAGCTGAACGTTGTGATTATGATCAATGTTGGAGTTTATCTTACCTGTTTTAAGTGACTATTTGTCATGCCATGAGTGAGTATGCTTTTGTGAAAGCCCTGTAATCCAGAAGACAGTAGAGATCCCCTAGATTGTAGTGTGCGATATGTTCTTTCAAAGGTATATAAATAATATACCAGTTTAAACATCAGTTTATCTGATCATGTTCTGTATGTGCTATAAAATACATGTGTGCATATCTAAGATGTCTGTGTATGTTATGTTGAGTTCTGCAGCTGAGATTTACATTTGCCTGGCTTCCTGTGAGTTTCTTGCTCAACCAACTACTATGAAAGTAGTTGGTTCTTCATCACTCTGCACCTCATTCTCCTATTCTGCTTGCTCAGACCACAAATCACCTGGTAAAGAACGCAGTGAGGGTTTTTGTTGGGTCTCAGTCTGTTACCTCTGCTCTCAGTTTCATACAAATTTCTGTAAGCGATGCATTCATTTTAATTTATCATTATCTTCATTGAAAGATTTTTGGTTAATGTAAAGACTTCTCTTAGGCTCAGTGTTAGTAGTCAGATTAACAGAACACATAATTTCATTGATCTTTCTGTTGCTGCTGGTAGGCAGGGCAGTATACCATATGTCTAGGCAGGTTGTTGATGAACTAAAAAATGGGATTGAATTTTTTTTGTCTCATAAACTTGGCTTAAAATAAATAGAATCTTTTATTGTTTAAGCATGAGGTTTTTTTCTGCATACTCAGCAGCAACATTCTGTTCAGTTAAGCTTAATTACGTAACAAAATTGTTCCTCTAAGCAGTGTCACTTCATGTAGGGCATTCTTTTCTTCAGACTTCTTGTCCCTAACAGACCTACCGCTCTGGTAATTATGGTTAATGTAATACAAAAGGGCAGAATTCTGTCCTTTTTTCTTTTTTTTTTCCCTCTTTAAATGTCTGTTTTAAGAGTTTTGTAACATTTACAACAGAAAAAAAGTACAAATC
>NW_008825533.1:1584805-1600595 GCF_000699105.1 Pygoscelis adeliae
ACTTTCTTCTGTAGCTTGTTTCCCACTTCAAAAGAAAGTTATCAAGCTATGTGTCATTGGTAGGATAAGCCGACTTTGCAGCTGAAATGGTAGACTGGGAGGACCTAAGGCAGGTTTTGATGGGGACAAAAAGCATGAAAAGGCAAGCTGGAATTTTAATTTTTATTTTTTTAAAGAAGGAGTGTGCCACATGCCATCATCCCCATGATAAACTGATACAAATGCATAGCCATAGCTTTAGGTTTGGAGAAAATAAGAGTAATAAGTTGTGGCAAAATCCTACCCAGTAAGTTAGACCTGACAGGACTGTCTTCTGTCAGAACATTGCATTGGAGTTTTCATTCTGCATTCTGTTCCTGCTACTTATTCTGATGCTGGAGATATTTAATATTCAAACAGGGGAAGACAACAAAAATACCCAACTGCTAAGGCATGCTATCTACTGAGTCTGCCCGTAACCTGACTGCATTGTGCTGCTCTCGGCCCGACTCTGTAGTCCCATCATCTCCCATTGACTTTGCTGGGAGTTCTGCCAAGACATGTGTTTGTGGCCAGGTGATTTGGACTTACCTGTGTATTTTATTTCTTTATTCTCTATGTATTTTTCCTAATTAATTATCCATGAGTGATACATACTAGTTAGCAACAGAAAAGACTGCTTATATTAATTGCCAACCAGCTTAGTCATTTCAAAACCATCCTCTTGTTTAAGAGTACATGATGTTACAAGTATTCTAGGTCCTACATGGCGAGGTGGAGATATGGTATAAAATAATGTTGGCAAATACCTGCTTTTCTCAGCTTGTGTCCAACTGACAGTTACAAAATGTTTTGTTCGTATTTTTGCCCTTCATGTTCCTTGTAAGGAATAGTCTATCACATACCTTTGATACTGGCTGAAAAGGAGACATAACATGGAGTATGTGCATAGGTAAAATGCTAAAGGAACAGAAGGGCTATATGGATTAATAGAAGATACTGATGCTTTCTGCCTTGGCCAGTTGTGGGGATTCTGCTTGACTAAACAACTTGGACTGCTGCAAGAAATCAAGCTTTTTGGAACCGTGCAGGAACATCACTTAATCTTATGTTTCAGTGCCAAATATATATATTTTTTTTTCAGTAGGGAAAAGCTTGTCCCCCCCTCCTTGTCCCCCCTCCTTTTCCCCCCTCCTCTCATCAAAACAAAGAGTGCTTTTCTATAGTGTTTTATAATGCTTTCTACAGTTAGATGGGCACGTTTGTAGCTACATGGTCTCCTGTTCTGGGATGTAGCCCAATTTAGGATAGATCTAGTTTGCATATCATGATGATATGTGTTGTTTGCCAAGGGTTTCAATCTGCTGATGTGAAGACACAAATTTTAAAGAGTGGAAATTTCCTCAGGGTTCAGTGCTGATATCCCAGATCACTCATAACCAGAAACAATGTTCTCAAAAGTTTATTAAAATTCTGTCAGTCAGGATAATTATAACTAGGTCATTTTTCATTTAAGAAGTTCCTGTAATGTATATAGATGACAAGAGATCATAATAAATACTAAATATTTTGAGACTGATTTTAATCTCCCACCTGTGCAATTTGGCAGTAATTCCATCACAACTGATAGGACTGAGTATTCATTCTGTTTCTTTATCTCTACCCCACTGTAACTCAGTGAAGTTTCAAGAAATTAAAGGTGATGTAAAAGGCAGTGGTGTTTCAATACTGTACATCTTCAGGATACAATCAGTCCTTTCTAGTTTTTAGCAATCAATTGACTCTAGGTGAGTTGAGTTTTTATTTCCTTATGGAAATAAAAAACCCTCAATGGAATTTTTTTTCCTTAAGAAATGTGTATGCAGTCAAAGCTTTTGAGCTAATCTTTAGTCTTCAGTAGCTTCTACCGGCTTGTCTTCAAGCCTTGTGAATTCTCCAATCTTCACTTTTATATTGGACCTGTTTTTGTCTTTCCCTTTACAAATTTGTTTTACAAATTTTACAAAAATTTTTTTTTACAAATTTGTTTTACAAATAGATTTTTGCTAGATCTGTGCCCAAAGTTTATGAAGTGATTAGTTTGACTATTAAATGTGAGTTTTGTCATCACCAGTCTCTGTTTACAAGTTAATAGAAGAATGAAAATCTCACCGCATGCCTGAATCACAGAGTGGGCATCTTGCTGGTAAATGTGCACAGACAGTGCCATTCCATGTGAACTTTTCAGCTGAGCTTTGGGTGCAAAGCAGCTGTTTTGGCACAGCACTACCCCATTGCTGTTATACTGTCTCTGGTCTAATCAGTTTTGATACAGTTATCTTGAGTGTATCTGCATTGTGTTCCCAAGAATTTCTAGTTAGGTAGGCATGGATGGAAAGGACCTGAGGACTTCTATTCAAACTTCTGGGTCTTTCTTGGTCAGTCTGTTTTTGTTTGTTTGTTTTTCCAGTTAGTACTTTATTATTAAAATGCTTGGCCATCAAGCTGATGATTCTTGTATTGAACCTTTTTAGATAATACTATTAATACTGTATCCTGTATAAAGCCATCTATCTCTGTTAAAAATAATAAACTTAATGAGCAATTTTTTCCTTTTTTTTTCCCTTCTCTTTTTTTTTTTTTTTTTTTCCCCCCCCCCCCCCTTTCTTCCATCTTCTACTCTTTATGGAGAGATGATATTTCTGATGATAGATAAATAGGTAGATAATTTTCATGTGCTGGTGTCTCCTATTTCATGTATCACTCTGTTGGTCACAAGTATTTGAAATTATTGTATTTCTAAACTTTGTGAATACTAGCTCACTTCAAATTAATGATCAGCATGTTCTGCCTTTCAAAAAATGTTAGAGTGCAGGATAGTGAAAGAGGTAAGATAGATACTGTTGTGCATCAGCTTTTAATCTTCATTAAGCCATTATGTATAGTGAAATAACATCACATAAAAAAAATAAATCTAACAGAAATCCTCTCTTCAGACAGCTGCTGTGTGCAGGTTGGATGAACAGTAGTCAACTTTCCCCTCAGGATATTGTCAGATGGAAACATTTCACTGTAAAATGTTTGCAGCTGGAGATGTCATAAAAAATGATAAAGGTCCTATCATGTCAAGTCTGAGCCAAGTAGGGACTTTCTGTGCGCTTTACTTCCTTCTTTGCTTGAACATCCTGAAATACTTTATTTCTGCAGCGTGTTAAAGTCCCTGGGGCTACAGGGAAGTAATTTTAAAAGAATGACTATTTGGGAGAATCTCACTGGAAAGGCTTTTGTTTCAGCACGTATGTAATAAAAAGAGTTAACTCTTGAAAGAATAATGGAGTAAGGGATGTCATGTATGCAAAGTCATGGGCTATGTTCTACTCTTAGGACAGGAGCAAATGGACAAGCTACTGTGAGGTAAGACAAGGTGTAAACATCAGTAGCTCCCCTGTATGCATGCTTTCGGCCAGCAAAAGATGCGAGGTAACTCACCATCCTTCACTCAGAGTGGTCTTCCTCCTATGAAGTAAAAACCCATAGCTTTTACAGTTCATCTGTCATCTAAAATTTCAAAACAGTTTCCGAAGAAGGTCAATAACTTGTTGTCTATAACAAATGGAGAAAATAAGTTAGAGAGCAGTGAATTAAATTTGCCCAAACAGAAAAGGGCTCCATCAGCAGCCTAGGATATTGGTGCAAACTCTTTTTTAGCTTATACTAATCAGTCCTGTTACAAATCAGCTAAGGTTCATGGATTTCAGGTCTTGCAGCTGTGAATCGTTAAATAACAATGAAATGTATCTGTTTCTGATTTTGCTGTTCCACTAATGTGATTTCTCCTTTCTCTCCCCTCCTCTCCCCTTTCTCTAGTTAAAGCAGAAAAAAAAACCCTGGTAAAGGGATCTCTCTCTGGAACTTCAGTCCTGCCATGCTTCTTTTCAACCACACCCACTATAGCCTCCAGCTATGCAGCTGAGTATCTTCGAATCAAATGGTCAAAGGTTGAACTGGATAAAAGTGGAAAAGATGCAAAAGAAACCACAGTCCTGGTGGCCCAAAATGGCAACATCAAAATAGGTCAAAGCTACAAAGACAGAGTGTCTGTTCCGACCCATTCAGAGGAGACTGGTGACGCTTCGCTGACTTTCTCTAAGCTGCGTGCAAGTGATGCAGGGGTGTATCGCTGTGATGTTATGTACGGAGTTGAAGACACACAAGGCATTGTATCATTGGCTGTTGAGGGTAAGGACTTATCTATTTCGTTTGTAGTCAACAGTGATTCCAGTTAAAACAGTAAAAGTTAGTAATGAACGTATAACTAGAGAGCATTTAAAGGAGTGTCTTTAACAATTTGCCCTTCCTTAACTGTTCATTCTCCCCATTCTCTTTCTGTCTTTTATTTATTCTTATGAGTCTTTTCCAATCTGTAGCTCTCTCATTTCTCACTTACACCTTTGGGGAGGTTACTCTAAAGTTTTCTCAAACCAGCCCTTTTGAAACATGATACATGTTGTACTAATACATCTGTCTGAAAATGTCAGTGTCCTTACAAGAAGACAGACTTAGCAGGCAGAAGCAATTTCTTTTTATCAGTTTGTGTGGCATGAAAAGAAGCAACTGCCTTGCTACTGGATCTGTGGTTGGTCTGTCTTGCCACTTGATGTACAAAACCATAATGCCAACAAAACTGGGAGCTGCTTTTTCTGTGATAGGCATGTCAGGCACAAGAGAAGAGTTTCTTTTGTCCCAGTAATAAAGGTTGGATAGGTAGGAGGAAACCCATCTGGCAGAAGCTGCAGGAAAACAAGTAGGGAGGTGGCTGCTAAAGTTCTTCCATGTGGAGGATCCAGGGCTAAGAGTTTGCTTGCCATCACTACAAGGAAATAGCCTCCAAAACTTTGAGGGGGGGAAGTGTATGTGTAAAGACACAGAAGAGACAGGACTTTCAAAAGCATGTAAGTGGCAAAAGGAGCATCTGATCTATAGGTGTTTCTCTCCTAGGAGCCTGCTTATACAGCACGATAAGTACAACGTAGAGACCGCTCCAGAGCCTGGTGCTGTATAGCCCTGTCAGTTTGGTGCTGAGCCTGAGCTAACAGACTGTGCTGAAAGGCAGGACATATTAGCCCAGGCTCTGTGCCATGTAAATGCAAATTCTGGACCCAAATTATTCTGCATGCTCAGAACAACACTGTGCTGTGTGAATGTACCAGCTCTTGTGAGCCTTAGTTTGGACTCTGCCTTGCACTCCTTTGCACTTAGGTGTTTTTTGAAAGTTCAGTATTTACTCAAATGACTGAATCCCAAAACAAACATTAATATCAGCTGCTGGAAATTATGGCTTTGGCTAAGATTTTTTTTGTGAGCTTAATACTGCTCACAATAATTCCAATATGCTTAACCTAACTTGAACAGTCTTTTGGCATTGATTCAATGAAAGGTTTTGAAGGTGTGGTCTTAGTTTGGAAATACAATAAATCAATGTAACCATTAATGTCTGTATAACTTCATAAACTGTTTAGTCCTAATGGCAAAAGCAAAAGAAATCCTGGTTTGAAGATTACTTTTCAGTAACTAGTGTACCTGGCATTCTTTATTCCTTTTCAAGTGCTCCCCTGACTACATATCCAGGAGCAGCAGATGTTTACTACAATAAAATATCTGATGATTTATGGCAATACTTCAACTTCTGTAGTTAGTGCTCCTGCAAAACACTGCGATGAGATGAACGGATCAGATTTATTTTTTTTTAATTGAAAGAAAATTTCACACACTCCATTTTCTTTCTGCAACTGTTCTTTTCCATGATTGCTTTAATGTCAAAATGTCAGGAGGGGCAAAAGCCAGATCTTGACCCAAATGGTAAATAGCATTGTTAGATTGTCATTTGTGCACTCCATTCTCTATTTTTTACATTAAGTAAACAAATACCATTTATCAGACTCATAAGGATTTCATGTGAATGTTGCTGCTCGGATCTTCTGCCCTCATTTCAGTAAGGCTTTATGGGTTTTTTGGTGTGATTTCACTTTAATTAAAAAAAAAAAAAAACAAACACCAAACCCCCAAAAACATTAGTCCCAAATGTAATTTATTTCCATTATGTTGCCTTTTTGAATCTGCATCCCAAAGTAATAACAATTGGAGAGACGTGGTATTCTGTACAGTCTTTTTGTGCATTCTTCGCTGCCTTGTTGTTAGCGTGGTGTGGGGAGATCTTTCCACGTTAATTGCGGTAAGTTCAGAGCTGATGGCTAGCATGGTTCAGCACTTGTGCTTTGGTCAGCTACCCTGGGTGGAGCTGGGGTTGGTGCTTGCAGCGCAACCCATGAAGTCCTGATAAAATTATCACCAGTTTTGCTATTCTGCACATTTTATGCTCATCACAAGTGAAACATAAAATGCATTTGTGTAGCACTCTCTCTGAGGACTGAGCAGGCATGTGTTGCTTTAGTGTCTCAGTGGATTAAAAGTGTGCAGAAAAAGTGGTAACTCTGGCTCAGGTAGTACTTGCTTGACCATATAGCTTAACCCTAAAGTGAAGCAGAAGCATTTTATTAAAGGTAGGAAGCTTCTGCAAAATTCCCTGTGTGGGGCAATTTTGGTGTGGGAAGAAATGTTACTAAAGCTTCAGAAAACAACATTCACCTTTTTCTTTAAGTGCCAACACTGTTACGTGTGTTAAGTCTAATTTAATAAATTTCTCAGAAATGGCCAAATGAAGTAGGCCAAAGCTTATCTGCATCATACTGCTGAAGTAGGTGAAATTGCTCTTGTGTTATTAGGATAACTTTATAGGGTTTGTATGCTTGCTTGTTTGGGTATTTTTAAACCAATGCAGAACTTGAGTTCTAGATATTTTCAGGATTTCCATTTGTTTTATGGACATTCCCTCATTTGAAACTTTCAAACAGAAAGCACATTCCAGCATCAATGAAACCAGGTAGATAAGCTTAGACAGCTGTGCTGTTTATTTTTCAAATGAACTTTTGCAAGTAAGATAACTGGGAGAGCTAACTTGAATAAGAAAAAAAAAACCCAACCTGTAATTGCTATTTCTATCCTTTCCTTTGGGTATGTTAGGAATATAAAACTGCAGCTGAACCCATTGTGCACCAAATGAATGTATTTTACCAGTGATGGAATGTATTGTGAATGAAAAATGGGATTTCTAAGAAAGACTAATTTTCTCTGTAGCATACAGTTTTTTTCCCAGGTTAAGCTGTACAAGCTGAACAGTTGGTATTAGTCATTGAAAGTAAACAGTAAAACTTTCAATGCCTAATTTTTTTTTGCCTGAGTCTCAAGACCAAGACTGTCTACAAAAGATGTGTATAATTGTTCATCTATTTTTTTTCTGTGTAGCTATCACAACAAACAAATTTGATAATTTACATGTAAATATACAGTTAATTTGTTATTTTTAGATGGCAAATGAACTTCTGAAGTTCAGAAAGTCAGATTTATGTGTTATTAACAACAGTATAAATACTGGCTTTACCAGGAAGATGGGATGTAAATACAAAACTGCCTTCTTTGATACGACAAACCTGTATTTTGGTGCTTCGACTCAAAATGCTTCAGCATCGAATTCTACCTTGCCATAGGATTACTTATATAGGTTCTGAGTAGAAGATTATGTTTTTAATATAATCAACTGTTGCCTAATTTACGCTCCTCGCAAGTTAGGCCAAAACCAAACTCATGTCTGTACTATTTCAGACAAAAGATCTGTCTGTCACAGTGTCCTGTTCCAATGAAAGCAGGAATAGCTGATACCAAAGGGTGTCATGGTTTAACCTCAGCCGGCAACTCAGCCCCACCCGGCCGCTCGCTCACTCCCCCAGAGTGGGATGGGGGAGAGAATTGGAAGGGTAAAAGTGAGAAAACTCGTGGGTTGAGATAAAGACAGTTTAATAGGTAAAGCAAAAGCTGTGCACGCAGGCAAAGCAAAACAAGGAATTCATTCACTGCTTCCCATGGGCAGGCAGGTGTTCAGCCATCTCCAGGAAAGCAGGGCTCCATCACGCCTAACGGTGACTTGGGAAGACAAACGCCATCACTCCAAACGTCCCCCCCGTCCTTCTTCTTCCCCCAGCTTTATATACTGAGCATGACGTCCCATGGTATGGAATATCCCTTTGGCCAGCTGGGGTCAGCTGTCCTGGCTGTGCCCCCTCCCAGCTTCTTGTGCACCTCCAGCCTTCTCAGTCGGTAGAGCATGGGAAGCTGAAAAGTCCTTGACTAGTGTAAGCACTGCTCAGCAACAACTGAAACATTGGTGTGTTATCAACATTGTTCTCCTCCTAAATCCAAAACACAGCACTGTACCAGCTACTAGGAAAGAAATTAACTCTATCCCTGCCAAAACCAGGACAGTATCCACCCCTTATTCTATACCATCTACGTTATGCTCAAGTCCCATATTTTCCACTACAACCTCATTAACCAGGTGATGGCTTTATGTTAGACAATCCTGCACAGATTTTTTTTTTTTTTTGGCCATTTGTTTTTTCAATGTATGTAAGTTTTTAGTGTCCACAGCTGGACTCCTGGTTAAGCCACCACTTAACCACAGCTGGTTAAGATAGCTGTTATTCACAAGTAAGATATACATGTTTAATCACCTATGTTGCCTTTGTCTCTACATTGCATATTTCTACTACATCCTTTTTTGACAGGTAAAATCTTTCTAAAGAATGGCAGGATCTGCCATAATTCTGTGCTTGTTCTTTGCTTTGGTTATAGGCACAACCTATGCCAACTACTTGGGTATCAATATCTGGTTATATTCTGTTCACTGGGAGCTCAGACATCACCAAGACACTGTGGCTTAACATGGTATCTTGTATCCGCTGAGCAGTGCTTACCTTTATGTGCATCATTAGCTTGTGAGAGAGGTGAAATAGTTTGATTTGAACTCTGTTTAAACACCTCAGCTTAAAGCTAAGTCTGATCTGCCTTGTTTTCACTAGGGTTATAAGAGTGGTTGTGTTTGCGTTACTAACCGGGGTGACTCGGTTGTGTGTACAGTCCTGGGGATCTGATCTGGGAAGGTCATAGCAATGTAGGACTAGAAGGACATGCTGGGTCACTTAATCTAACTCCTTTGGTATTGCAAGTAACCATGTTATGTGCTGTGCTACATGCCTTTATTAATCCTGAAATCAAGCGAGAGCACCCATTCACATGGGTTATCAGGTGCTTTGCATATTTCATCTCTAAGATCAGTGGAGTTAGAGTGAACTGTACCCTATATGTTACTATTTTCATTTTACAGCTGGTGAAAGTGTAAGAGAGAGGAGTGAAACACTTAATTTTAGCCCACGCAGGAAGTTTTGGGGCAGCCAGATGCCTGCCCTGCTTGTTAATTGCAACTGCAGAGTTGTCCTTAAGGCAGGGGACAGCGCCAGTGCCGACAGGTCTGTAGGCTCGCGCAGAGGGGCAGGTTCATCACACTAGATACCTCCTTTCCTGTTACTAATTGTGGGAAATGCTTTCCTTACACTCTGATTGCTGCTATAATTACATTGACCTCTCAGACAGGGATATTTTATGTTCAAAATGGATCTGACAGTATTACAGTGTCATATGCTTCAACTTCCTACAAGAAGAGAAATATGCAGAACAAGTAATTCATATTTGTTTTCCCTTGCACGTGTTGTCTTCTCTGCCTTCTCTGCACATCCCTCTGAAATTTTCCCTTTTTCTCAGGAGCAACTCTTCCTTTGTCTGCTCTTGTAGTTTCATCTTCCTACAGTGTTTTGAGCTTTTCTTCTGACCCTTCTTGATGTTATTAAACCCACAAGTCAAACTGTCTCACGTTAGGAGTCCTTGGCCTCACAGTTTTTGAATGCTTAATGTTATTTGGTCTTCATTCTTAGTCGTTTCCTTGCCACTGTTGTCTGAAAATGTCAGGTCTCAGGAGCCTTCAGATACTTAAGAGAGATGGTTTTCCCCTCTCAGTAGCTTAGACCGAGCTTCCCGCTTTAAGCTGCTTTTGGACACCAGTGGGTTTTCACTGTATCTCAGTGGAGACATTTGGGAACAAGGTGGAGGTTGATGACCAGCAGTTAATGCCTCCTGAAGATCGTCCCCAAGTGTTCACTTGCCTGCTAATAGCTTACTGAGCACAATTTCACAACCTTGACTTGGATGCCAAGTCTGAAATCAGGAAACCTGAAGTCAGGGTGGGATTTATTTCACTTTCGACAATTTCAGGTTGTGTGCATAGTCTAAGCTAAACACGCAGGCTTGTGCTACCTTCAGCTTCTCTCTGATGAGAGTCTTGGGTGAGATGAGCTTTCTGGCAGTCCTGTCCTTGGTCACTGATTAGAGAGATTTAGATGACTAGTTTGGACTGCACTTCTAACCTTTAGGCAAAGCAAACTTTGGTGAGTTGAATCCCAGAAAGGATTTTGTAAAAGTGTTGCTGTACCTCTCTATGTCCATGTTTATGCCCTCTCTCTAGTTATAACAAATTCCACTTATATAAAATAGTTTTGAGATACCTTGTAAAAAGCTGACCTAGAAGTGCAAAGTAACAGTACTCTTCATTCTGGAACATAATTGAATATTTAATGAAATTCTTGTTTTGTGTGGTGCTATGATATTGGACAATAAAAAATAACATGTATGACCAAGTGTAATAAAAAAGAAAAATCTGAACAAACCACTTATTTGAGCTGATTTTTTGTTATCCTCCTTGGAGATGATTTGATTTAAAGTGATCAAAGTGGAAAATGGCATCCTTCCAGTTTTGTTGCTCTTTTTTCATATCTTGTCAGTGAATATTTTTTACCAATAGTGAGAGAACTTTATCCTTTTCTTACTGATGTTTTGGGAGACCACTGTTTTCATGGGCCTCATTTTGGTAGTTTCTGTTTGAGTCTGCTGCAAGTCTGAGAGACTTTTTTAGTCTTTTTAGTTTTTTGGTTTTGTGGTTTTTTTAAATAAAGCCAGTAAAGAAAATCCTAGGCTTAAAATACTGACCTTGTTAATGGAAAGAAGCAGCAATTAGGGAAGCAGAGTAGATGGTAATTCACATTTTCATTTTTATGCAAACTCTTCTTTCTTACAGGCATTATAATGATAATAAATGGGAGTTATTTCCAATGTGGGAACGCTGCCACTCAATTGTGCTTTAGCTCTGAGAGATTGTGTGTTGACAACATAATTGATTTATTCTCTCTACAGCCAGAACTCCCCTTCATTATCTCTTAAGTATGGCATTTGAAGAGATGCTTTTATTTAATCTTTTAGACTTATCTGTCTTGAAACCTTACTGCCTCTTGATGTTGAACTTCTGTGCTTCCTTGCTAACTAAATTAACATGGGCTGCTGCATTTTTAAACTTGTGTTTTACTCTCCTGCATCATGGATCCCAAGGAATCTTTGACTTCTGTAGCTGGGAAGGAAAGAGCACAATGGGTAGAGGCCATCAAAGGATGGGAGAGGGAAATTTATTTCTGGGTGAGAAAGACCCAGGGTCTACGTGCAATGCACATCAGGAACAGGGAAGCAAATGTTCTGATCAAGCTGCTGTGTCCCTCGCATAGGGACTGGCAACGTGGCAGCCGATGGGCAGGCTGGCGGGGTTTCTGCATCAGGCTGATGGAGGACCTTCGGTGGGAGAGCTCTAAGCCCAGGCAGCGCATGGCATGCTTTCACATGCAGGATGGTAGAACAGAGACCAGTACTAATGGCTAAACTGGTTTTAGGATGTTGGTCATCCCCCAGTATGAGGACAGTTCTGAGAGGCTGTGTGTTTTTATTTTTTTTTAAAGTAATTTTAATTTAAGTAGCAGTGTCTTGGCCTCAGTGAATGCTGTGTGACCTGGTACATTGCTGTGCAGAGATAATGGGCTGGGACAGGTGATCCCACTGTGTATTCAGAGATTAATACAGATTTAGTAAAGAAGTCCTCCCCTGAGAAAAATACAGGTGAAGCTCAGCATCAATCACTTTCCTTTTCTGGACCAACTTGGTCAGAAGAGCTCGCATATACCTGCATGCAACTGCGTTGCTCTGTGAGGATGGATGCAAAGATTTTGCACGGAGGAGCAACGTGTGAGTTAGTGCAAGAAGTCTCTGTCCCTTGGAGAGCAGGAGGCAGCGGGGCTGACAGAGCAGAGGGGTTGGTATGCACTTTGTCTCCCCATGATGAGAAGTTCCCTGAGGCATTTGGCAAGGGAGCTCCTGCTGATACACATGGAACCTGTTCTTCTCAGGTTGCCAAAGCCTAAGACAGGGGTCAGAAGATGGGTGCAAAACCTCGAATGAGGAACCAAATGAATTATTCATGTAGGAAGCTGAAAATGCTGCCCTGTTCCTTCCTTTCATACAGTGCTCAGTCCTGTAACCTCTATTTTGGCATATATTTGTAATGTAAATTGTTTTCTGCATTAAAGGCAAGGAGAATCACCAAACTCTGTGGTAGCTTTGGCAGTGGGTTGGTGGTTATTTCAGTGGTCTGCACCACAGTGGCTAAGGTTTGAACATAAAAATTAACAAAATAACAACTGCTACCATCATAATCTTTTCTCTTTAGATATTCTTTGCTGTGTGAGACAACTTCTGAGATTCAGGCTTTATGTGACTCCAAGAGTGCATGTTGCAGCAGTGTGAGCTCCCTAGTGAAAGTGAACAGCAATTTATTAGCCATACCAGGAGCCCTTCCCCTGCAGTTCCACGGGGTTTTGCTGCACAATGCCCTGGCAAGTAATAAAGCAAAGTTGCAACCCACAGGTGTGAAACCACAGAACCAGGCTTTTACCCGTGGAAGCCCTAGTTTGTTAAAACTGAAATACTTTATGTTTTTCTTTTCTGGTCTAAGGCAGAGATAAATGATTAAAAGACATTCTCTCTTGCTCAGACAGAAGTGAATTTTGGATGCTACAAATTACTTTCCTCTGAGTGCTTTCTTGCAGACGCTGCTACTCCTTCCTCTAATTACACAGACTTTGTTTGCCAGATGTTCAGTGACAACATTATACTGCTGTAGTCTGTTTTCCAGTTGCTTTATTTGTTCCTAGGACAACTCCTTTCTTGCCTTTTCTTTCAGAGAGGAAATAGACAAAGGGAAAAAAATCCTTTACAAATGTTTTAAAGTGCAAAAACTCGGACAATGGATTTTGCCCCTTTCTCTCTGTCTAACTGAAACAATGAAAGTCCTGCACTTTAATCTTCTTAGCCCCAGGGGTTCTTCTAATTATTGCAGCTGTTGCACAGGCTTATACATACTGACGTCCTCCTTCCCATTCATCTTGGAGGCTCTTTTATGTCCATTGGCTCCTCACTGGAATTGGAAGAGCCTTCAACTCTAAGAATAGGTGAAGTTTACCTTTTGGATGAGGGTGAGGAGAACAATGCATTCTCCAAGTTCCTTCCCAGGATTACAAATGACCAAAGGCTCTTCTCAGCACTGCAAAAGCTACTTTAAATTGGCAGTGATATTAACTCTTTAGTCCTGCCTTATTGGGGTATCACAGGGATTCCAAATGTATGCCAGCTGGGAAGCGCAGTGGTTGCTTCCAGCATGGAAGAAATGAGAGGCGAGAGAGCTGGTTGTGGAGAACGCACTCATATATTTAAACAGTAGGAAGCTTTAAAAAAATATGAGTTTGGAGAAATACGTTGCCGCCTCCTGCTAAGTTAATGAACTGTTTTGTGGTTGAAGCAGTGCTCTTGTGCCCAGTTGAAGTGATATATAACATCAGTTAAGAAATCTTGAAAAAAAACCCCAGAATGAAACCAAACCAAAGACCAAAAAAAGAGGCAATTAATCTAAATTCATATAAAATACATTTTAATTAAGATTAAAACAACAAATTAAATGAACAAATTGCTTCACATACTTGGGCATTTCTGGTTTCACCCTGAGTTATAGAGTCAGCATCAAATATTGTATACTACAGAAACACCAGTGCTACAAAAAAAAAAAGGTCTAAAATATTTGTATTCAACAATAACATGCAGGAAAGCCAGATGCCCAGCTTGTGAATATTTTTATGGGTTCATACTTATGATTCAGGGTAAGTGTTTTATCCGCTTCTGTTGCAAGCTCTGTAAAACTTGCCCATTTCTTATTTGTAGACCCAGAACACCGAGCAGATCACTTGAACTCATGTTTTTATTTACTTCTGTACCACTGAATATAGTAATGCTCATTTATACCAGCAAGTAACTTGCTCACAGTGTCGACCAATGTTATTAAATTCTGAATATATTAAAACAAATATTTTAATGCATGCCACAGCTTTAAAAAAAAAATTCTCCAAGTCATATTTTTGTTATTTTAAGCTCTTAAATTCCAAATGTGATTAGTTGCTGTTGCCTAACTCTTTTTATGTTGTAAGGCAGTGCTCTGTGTTGGACATGTGGTAAAGGACTGTGTTGTTTAGGGTACACAAAGCCAAAATATGCACATACACACACACATATATATAAATCTATACATATATGTATAAATAAGGTTTTGCACATCTTAACACAATGTAAATGGTATGTAAAAGTGCCCTAACCGGGCAATGGAGGATGCCCTATAACAGAGAAAGTGCAGGGACACGGGAGCTAGTAAAGCTATCTCTCTGACATTCCCTTTCAATCTCTCCTGGTACAGATAGTTCACATTAATAAGAAAACGTGCTTGAGGCTGTGCTTCAGCACCGAGGCTGTCTGGAGCAGTGTGGCCCCCATCCACGCTGTTATGCTCCTTTGGCTCCCAGCACAGGATGAAGATGCCCACTGGGAGTTGTCCCTGGTCTTCACTAGCTCCTGAAGTCTGCCCAGAAATTGTTTGGAAGGGTGTTATGGGGCCTGGGCCAAATAATGCAATGAACTCATCTAACAATTTAACAGTCTTGATGACTGAATTGCAGGCACCTGGAGTATTTAATTTAGTAATATAAACATAGCCATAATTTTTCAGGGTGTATTCTTCACTTGTCACTGTTGCCAAACAACGCTTGGGTCCATTTGAAGCTGAAACTACATCGTTGCTTGGAAGAAGCACTGCTCGTGATGGATTCTGTCACTGGTTCTGAAAAGGCATTTTATGGGGATGCTAGTGGTCTGTAAGCTTCCAAGTAGTGGCTGCAGCTGGTGTGTGACTCCATATTAAATGATGAAATATGAGGATTCCTAGCATTTTCTCTTCTATTTCCTGTTTCTCTGCTAGTAGCTTTGATAAAATTGGTGTCTGGTGATTGAGGTTTAACCTACCTGTGAGTAGTTTTCAGACAATGTATTCTTCTTAGTGAATCACGACAAGAAGAAAAATGTGTATTTCCTATTTATTGGGCATATTCAGACCTTTGATAAGTGGTAAAATTTTACTGAATTTGTCTGCATGAGAAAAAGTATTTCTAAATATGTTGGAATCTCTTGAATCAACATTTTACTAAGTTACTCATATTTCTATTTACTCGTAAATTAGCAGACTTCTTCCATCTTTCAACAATGCTCTAATAACAATGACTTGTTGTTAAATTCATTATTGCTACAATGCCACCATTTTCCCAAACTGTATTACAGTATGTTATTTCCTCATCATGAAGTACTCCAATAAAATCATCAGAAAAAAGGAACATTTTAGGGTTTATTTTTCTTGCTTTGCAGCCATTCTGTGTTGTGGATGTTTTATGGTGTTGCAACGCTTCTGAAGATTTTGGAGTGCAATAAGTGACGTTGAATGTTATTTTTCAGAGATCACCAGGGGACATCCTTTTGATGCCAAACTCTAAAAGACACTGGCAATAGGGGTGAAGTGATTTTGCAAGGTGGAATATCTGTTTTCTGCCACTTCAGAGTTGGTGCTCTTTATGGTTTGTTTTAG
>NW_008825533.1:1600651-1619475 GCF_000699105.1 Pygoscelis adeliae
GTCCTGTCTTAACCAAAACTATCTTAACTCTGACATGCTCAAGTAACCTTTGAAATTGTCAAGATTCTTTCCAGAACCAGAAAGGCCCCAAATAAAAGCAAGCTTTGTTTTGTCTGTATCATTTGTAGTGTGTGCAGGAAAACATGGTTATGAATAATTGACCAACAGCCATGTATTTATAAACGTTATATTTGTAGTAAGCTTTGTCTGCATAGGAACAGATATCAAGGCCACTACCAATTATCAAATCTGCATCAAAACCACAATTTTTTTGGTGTCCCCATTGGTCACATGTCTCACTGCAGCTAGCAGACCTCAAGCACTGAAGGGATCCTCCATTCACTGTTGGCATTTCTGTGTGCAGTTACTGCAGCTGGCTGCTTCGGAGAGTCTATTTTTAAGGCCACTTTTTCCATGGACTAGATGTGCTTAATCTTGTCTGGTCACACAGTTTGACTCGCAGTTGGATGTGTCATGTAGACCAATAAGCCAACAGGTCAGGTAGTGCTGTTAGCATAAGCAACCTTGCCTGCAGTGCAATTAGCTGACCAGCACTCGGAGCTGGAAGAGCCCAGGTAACTATGTGATATCATTGACATATTTTAGCATTCATTCTCCCCGTTGATCATGATTTTCTGTAGTACAGCAGTGAAAATGCATATATGGTTTAATTAATTTTTTCTGTGTGTATAGTGAATATAATTTTACCAACTATTAATAACAGAAGGTGTTATATAATTACTGCTAGCAGCCACCAGAGGGGGGACATCATTTATACAATAGCATATCTCTTAGCCTTTTACTATTTTTATTGTACCCATCTGTTTTCAGCATTGTAACAATACCTCTGTAAAGTTACAGTATGATGATGGTTGCAGAAACGGTGCAAAATGTGTCACTAATGTAAGTTTTTTGTCTTTTCAGGTGTTGTATTTCACTATCGTGCAGCAACCAGCAGGTACACTCTGAATTTTACACAAGCTCAGCAGACTTGTCTGGACAACGGTGCTGTCATAGCAAGCCCAGAACAACTGAAAGCAGCCTATGAAGATGGATTTGAGCAATGTGATGCTGGCTGGTTGTCTGACCAGACTGTTAGGTGAGCCATTTGAAAGGCCCCTTGGCACAGTTTCCTAAAATTAGTATGCTTAGCCTGTACAGACTTAAAATGCTGACTTATCACCATAATAAATATGAGCATGCTGCATTTCAGGTATCCAATTAGACATCCAAGAATTGGCTGCTTTGGAGATAAAATGGGAAAGAAAGGAGTCAGAACATATGGGCGCCGTTTTCCTAATGAAACTTATGATGTGTATTGCTATGTGGAACACATGGAAGGTAAGATAGGTCCATATTTACTCTGCACTGCAAAGTTTTAAAATGACTGGAGATTCTAATGTGGAAAGGCAAAGAAATAAGAAATTCTGTGTAAACTAAGTTTTGGCTGTTTTGAATCTGAAGAGAATTGCTGAATGAAGTGAACTTATAGTTTGTGGTCTAGCAGGCCTTCATTAAAGGCCAACGTCTTTGTTGGGTCTACAAAGAGACAGTCAGGTTTAAAGCTGCTATAGTTAGTGCAGTAGATCTCACAAAAGTTGCTGTTGAAGCATCTTATTTTTTGAATGTTATAAAAGGATTTTCAAAGAAATGCATTTAATGTTTAAGAAACTATATATACTATGTATATGTTTAAAGATGGATATAATACATGTGCTAACTGTATTATAGTTTCTAAAGTATGTAATTAAGGTTTTTACATGTCCATGGCAAAAAATTAGACAGATACTTAATTGCAATCCAAGCTTAATAATATCTTTTTAAAAAGGGGGCATCTTAGCATCAAAAAGAAACAAACGAGCAAAAACTTTCCAGTGAGGAATCTGGATCTTCGTTAGCGAAAATCATTGCAATTCCATAGTACAACTGTAGTCTTTGCAAAAGCTGCTAATTAAACAGCTCTAATGCAGCAGAGTGATTATGATTCTGCCACATGGTGACTATGAACCATGGATCATACTGTGAATCCCATGGTACCTTGTGATCCATGGCTAGGCTTTATGATTGGTCTTTATTCAACAAAGAGTTTGATGGTAAAAGGAAAAATAGGGAAATTTTTTCTGTGATTGGGCAGTTCTAGCATGCACAAATCTCTGTATTACAGGTGTGATGTTGTAATTGTTTCTTATAATCTCTCTTCTGGAAGTGAATTTAGCTATATCCTTTCAGTGGGCCTATAGATACGTTCCAGACACCAAATATCCTTATGCTTAGACATTACTGTTACTAGTTAAATACATATACTTAAAATATAAATGCAGAAATAGCCTTTCCTGTCCTGTAGCCTATTTTTTTTGGCTTTGTGTTAGTTATGCACATGAGAACTTCATTCTGGTACAGAGAAATACTTTACAGCCAGGACCAAAGTACATTTTCCATTTACTGCAGTGTTCTGAGTGTGTCACACTGCTTCTGTCTTGACAGATTTTTATTCCATCCAGTTTCACTGTTCTTTCTAAAAAAATACTTATAGTTCCTAATTAAATATCATTTGGGCTGATCCTTGACTGATATGTATTTAGTTTAGTGCTCTTGAAGTCATCAGAACAATAAATCAACCATGGCTCTGAGCAAGCCTGCCTTTGTATGTATACATATATTTGTAACAAGCAATTGCAAAATAAAGGTGCTTCGTGCTTATTTGTATTCTTAGAACAGAAATTAATTAGATCATGCAAAGTTTTCTCCTGCTGAGGACTTATAGAAACTTTAGTCACTGAATTCAGTAAGAGTTTTTCTCCTACTTTTAGTAGCTGAGGATCTGCCGCAGACTATATTCACCTTGGAGAGTTATAAAATACAAGCAATACAAGTCTTGCGAAAACTCAAAAAACATATAAGCTTGGGAACTCTGAAAATTGAGTGATGGAATTTTGTTAGTGCTCAGCAATGTCTTAGTTTTACTTATGTTCCATCTGTATCTGTCAGTGAGTAGCACATCTGAACACCTAGAGTTCATAACATTGATCCTCCATCAATCCTTGATGGGATTGAATTCTGAGTCACCTCTGAATCAAGGCTTTCAAATTCAATTTGTGTGTTTCCTAGCTTACAAAAAGAAGTTTTGACTAATCTGTATCATTCCTGGATGAAGAGCAATGCCTTGTTCCTTTCCCTCTTAAGAACAGAGAAGTGTAACTAATATGGAGAAGCTTATCCTGGATGCATGTGAGCCAGCAATTTCTCAGGGTCAAATATTCTCACTGAGCTTTTAAAAATAAAAATTAAAAAAAGTCAAAACTGAAGCCTATTTCACTGAAGCTAATGTTCTGTGCTCAGAACAACCTGGAATCAGGCCATGAGGTTCACAGAGGTTGCAGTGACTGTGCAGTCTTCTTTGGTGAAGATACACATACGTAGGTTTTCAATTTCTCATGAACATTAACTGATTCTTCTTTGTTACAAAATTTCATTTACCAAGATTTATGAACCAGCTTTCCTCTCTGGATAGCTATACATTTCTGTCCTATTGTTGTGGGTGACGATCTGTTTAAACATATGCATGTCTTTGTGGACTGTCAGCTGGACTGTGGTAATGTGATCTGCTTGGATATGAAACCTCCAGCGTTTAAGAAATATAAACCAGCACAAAATATTGGGAAGATTTGGTCTATCAACCCAGGTAACAATAAGCACGTTCATTTTATCTTCTTCCTTACGTAGTAGCTTCCTGTGGAACACTGATTAAAGCAAATGCACAGTTTCAGCCTTTATCTTAAAGGCTCCATAGCCTGGGGCAAGGGTTAAAGACCTACAAGAACAAGACCAAAAAGGGCTTGTAGGTCTGACTTGAAGACTGTGATTGACCACTTCACCTCTGGGATCCATTGAAGCTCTCCAAGATGGTTACAAAGCCCGTTGTATGGTAACAGAATGCTTGTAGGGATGGATACAGGTTCAGAATGAAACTCTGCAGAAGTCAAAGATGCCTGCAAGTTTCATTACCATCCTTCCCAAAGGCAAAGTGTGTTTGACCTAGCCTTTGTCTGAATGATTCTCAGAATATGCATTTATAAAAATGTTATAGAAAATCTTCTCCCAAATTAGAGAAAGAGCACTCTATCTTAGGCTGGTACATATTGCACGCTTTTTTCTCAGTGAAGAGGGTGTGAGACAAAACAGTGTGATAAATGATGGCTGCATGTTTTGTAATGTTAATAGATAATGGCATTGCTACTAGAAGCACTTTACTGTTATACTGACTTGCAGAGGAGTTAACTTATTCTGTGTGGATGAAGACAAACAGATGCATGTTAGGAAGACACAGTACAGCATCAAGGTATACTGCAGGATAAAATATTCCTCAGTGCCTTCACAGAAGCCTGAGCCTCTGAGCTAGACTTCCTTTCTAAGATGGGGCTAAGGAGCCAAGATGGCTTTGTCTATATAACTGAAGCAGCTTCTGTAAGAACAAAGGTTAATTTCAAATGCAGAACTTTTTTGAAGTTACATAGCATCAATGAGATTACACTTTGGAACCACTCATCCACAAAAGACAGAGGATTAGATAAGATGTCAAGGGAAGTTACTGGAAAGTGAACATTGCAGTAAATTAGATCCTGTGTTTTGTTTGGTGTATTGTAACACGTTCATTCGTTGGTAGAAGAGTTACAGTTCAAGATTTAAGGTTATGCCAAATTTCTAATTGCTCTATCCACCTAAGGCTGACTCTGCAAGGTACAAACTTTCTCTTGTAATGAGTGCTCTCAACACTTCATTAATAACAAAGGACACTCATGGTACTTAGTATGTTGTAGAACTGTGCTTAAACATGATTTTTTCCATGTGAATTCGAAAGTTCATATCTGCATAGCTTATTCTGATTCAATGCCAAATCTATCAGACTTACTTGCACTAAATAGGTCCTTATTTGGAGAGCCTGTGTCAGTGGGATGACTGTTCATGGAATAAGATGGTGTTTGATTAATGATATCAAAATCTGGGCCATAATGAGAATGTCATCACGGAAGTCATTGAACAGTTATTGGTCTGTTGGCTGCTATCAGTGTGTTACCCCAGAAGGCCATAAATGGTGGTAGGAATTCTTGCAATACATTTTAACATAAATGTGTATTGAATTTACAGTACTAATTTGGGTACTTGCACTGAGGATTTGTAGGAGCAACACCATTTCAGTTTTCTTCCTTTCTGGCCATATGAAATCACAAAGTTAGCCAGAGACATGGATTTCTCCTTGAAACACAAACTATTAGCTTAAATTAAAACCAGTTGTCTGGGCTAACTCTTATCTGAGGAAAGCCAGAGAGATTAACTATTTTGTTAAAATACTTAAATATGCTTAAAGTTAAATATTTTGAGTTTTACTAAAAACCAGAAGAATAATTATGGGAAGAATTTAAAATTTCTGAGTTCCTAGTGATAAAAATAAGAATCCGGAGTCAAAATATCATTAAATAGGTACTGGGCATGGTCTCTTATTACAAACTGATTTGCATTCCTCATATTTCACTGCATATTTCAGTGTACTAAGCATTAACAAAAACATTAGGATACCTTTAACTGTGGGAGATGATTTACTAATAAAAAGTTTAATCTAAAGTGATTGAGCCGCCGCAAAGGTTTGGATATAACTCTGAGGTTCTCTTAACACCTCCAAATGAAGCGGTGTCTGCACCAGTGCCTTCTGTGGAATAATCCCTTGAATGGAGATGGGTGATGGGGAAGGAGGGGTTTCCATTCTGCCTTCAGATAAGCGTGTATGTGATGGATTTGACAGTGCTGTGGTGTCAGAGATGGAGACAAAGTGAGATCTGCTTGCCAAATCCCACTAAAGAAGTGAGGGGCTGTGAGTGTGTGGTGCGGAGCCAAAGCACAAACTACTCCATGCAGCACTGTCTTCTGGCCAAAGCCAGTTAGAAGCCATATATGTCTAACAAGCGTATGTAATGTGCAGATGGGGACTCATGCTAAGAAAGTTATTTTGGGGTGGCTGTGGGGAAGATTATACAGTCTCCCTTCCATGCGCCATTTCCCCCTGCCCCCCCAGTGAGTGCAGGGAAGAAAAAGAAAAAACAAAACCAGATGTCTTTTAAATACTTTTCACCTAGTCTCATGCAGTTTTGCTATTGTCATGGAAATTTCTGTGAGAATAATAATAAATAAAGAAGTCACAGTCTAAAATATGGATTCAGGTGAGAAGTTTCTTCTGTGTTTTGGGCAGCTAAAGATCTTCTCTGGAGTTCACTCTGATTCTGAGGAAACAATTAGATTAGCTTTTAAAAGAGGGACACAGAGAAAAGGGTCTTTTCTTCTTAGTTCAGGGCCTGTGGTAGGGTCACATCCTTTGCATTGGCTTATACTGGACACTTCTCCAGCTTTTAATTGTGTGACCTAATGCAGGGTCATGGATCCAAGAGTTCTCAAGAGGGATACAGAGCCCAAATAGAGTAAATCAAAAAGGAAATAATGCCATGGTGGTTTTTATGCATGACATTGTACTCGAGCTCATAACATGATAAAACTCATCTTTGGGGAGGTCAGAAAATCCTGGTGTCTAAATGATTTTTGTGAGAGTAAGACACAAAGGAAAAAGAATCATATAGAATACAAAGTTCATTTTCCCCCTCTGTATAAATAAAAGCCAGTGACACTTTGCAACTACAGCAGACCTCTCTAAGGGTATAGCAGTTGCCATGCCACTCTTCATGCTTGAGGGCAAGCCTATGGGAAAAGTATACTCTTCCAGTCTTGTCAAATGCAGTGGATTCCTGTTCAGCCTATGGTTTTGCATAGAATAGACCTAAGACACTCAGGAGAGTTTAATTAAATTATTACTGCTGTGTATCAAAAAGAATCAACTAACTTGTTCTAACGTGTAAGAGAAAAAGAATTCTTAAGCTTGTCTAGCCTTCTGCTTTAAAGTTGAACCTAGCTGCTTAGGTCTTTGTGGTTTTTCAGTCCTAGAGAGTGTTTCGCAGTAATTTGTGACTTTGTTAAGGATACCTCTTTACCAGTCTGGTGTGTCAGAGAACCAGCCCTTAAGAGTGGCAGGATGGAGGAAGAGAACTGCAGCTGAGACAAGGCTGCAGTTTGGGAAAGAAGGGTAATGCTGGAGCATGAGTTGGATTAATAAACAGGCTAATTATATGTAGCCTCCAAGGCCCCTGCCTATGGTGAAGACAGATGAAACTTTTCAGGTCTGTCTTGGCCCACATGTATCCGAATGTTTTTTCCAAGGGTAGTGGTCTCCATTATTGTCACACATGTGTGGAGAGGAGGGATAGATGAGGGCAGTATCTCTTCCCTCCTTGGTGCACAAGCAGTCTGGTAGTCCTGTTGGTGGCTGCTACTGCCTTTTTGCATGGGCCTTTTGGCCAAAGAGAGAAAGAGAGGAGGAGGAAATGGAAATTCTTGGGACACGTAGTCCTTAAGGTGCAAAGGTAAATGCTTTAGTCCCCAAAGTGGCCATGATATTCCTGCTTCTTGGCACACTTGTTTATGTTCTAGAAATGAAGATTTGGACAGATTATATGTTTCTGAGAAAAAGAAAGTCATGATGGCAGTGTCTCATGACTGCTTGAGCTTTGAACTGCCAACCGTGGGGCTGTGACTAAATGTTTATGAGGAGCAGTAACATCAGGTTATGCTTGCTGATGGGGAAATGTCCTTAGAATATTCCATATAACATCAGAAGCTATGATATTTTGTCACTTTTAGCCACCTTTCATGCCTGACCCAGGGCACCCTGATCTGCAACTGTAGTCACAGAGCCCTTGAGCTCTAGCATCCCTATAAGGGCATCTTTGCTTGATGAGCTTGGTGGGTTCCACCATCTCTCAGAACAGGACTGGAGTTCACCACAGGCTCATTATGCTCAAAAAAGGAGGGCTGCCAAATTCTTAGTGGGGGATAACGTTTCTTCTCAAACAAGAACACCACCAAGAAGCTAAGATGGAAAGATACTGGAATGTTTTTGTCTTGTTTTTATTTAAAATTTTTAGAGTTAAGCATTTCCATCTATGGGATATTCTTATGCCTTTCTGTAGTTGACGCTGAAGGTAGTAGAGATTGTAGAATCTGAGCACCCAACCGCAAGATAAAGCTTGTGAACACCAAATTCCAGATGGGACAATAGTAATGAAGGCTTCTGCTGCTCTGGGATAGCAAAATGGGGAAAAAACCTAAAAATATTACAACCAAATAAATGTAAGTGTCTCCTTAGTATTTGCCATTCTCTCACATGAATTGGATAATAACGAGGACATTTCATAGGTGGTTGACCAGCCACCATCCACAGCAGTTGGTGTGTTACCAGATGTGTCAAAAGCATTCAGTGGGAGTCTCACAGTTACCTCTTAAGCTTTTCTGCAGTTTGGGAGAATCCTTCAGACATCTGTAAAACTTTTGTCATGGACTTGCATGTGATGCCTTCATCTGCCAGGTGCAAGTGACTTGTAGCTCATTTTGTTGTGCCTGGCACGGTGGGTGATGGTATTTGAAGCTGAAGAGATGATGCTCTGCTCTGGGAAGAGAATGCCAAATAGTCAGGCTCAAAGACCTCTAGGAAGTAGCAGCCCACCAATCCCTTAATTGTGGTTTCATCTATGGAAAAAGAAATTACTGGTGAGGTCTGTGCTGGAGGGCTTACGTCTACGTTCATTACTTCTACCTTAGTCAATACATGTTGTGTATTGACCCCCGGGTATGGTTCTAGCCTGCCCTTATTTCTGTGCTTGCTTTTAAGATGTGTGATTCATGAAATTCACATCTACAAACATGCCCAGCTCAGTGAGATGTCTCCTGATGAGAGAGAATAAATGAATTAACCTTCAAAGGAATGAAGCTTGCTATAAAACCAGCTGATAAGTCTGTAGATCTTAAGCTTTTTCCTTGGGGGCTGTAGCGAATCAGCTTTTGTCATCAAGAGAAAAACTGGCTTCTTCATCTAGCTTGATATATTTGAAAGAGAGGGAGAAAGCATGACTTTCATCAGATGTCTGTTTTAACCAAGCAAAACAAATACATGTGACAGGAAAATCCTGGGGATTCTTCGAGTGCTCTGACCGCTAAGGCTGGACGATCGATCTGAAGCTTGGTTTTAAACAGGAGCCAGCAATAATATACAATACATTATTGTCTGCAGTCTAAACACTGTCATGGTCTCCAGTTCACCCTCTGGTACTGTAGGACTAGTTTCTCTTCATCTGCTGGTCTAAGCCCTGGGGTTTGCCTGCATAATATTGCTAAGTTACTGGAGCGTACTCCAGCTATAAAAACATTGCACATGGCTTTTAACACACACAAAAATGGAATCTGCCCTGCTGGTGTTAGTGGCTATGCCATTTGTTTATCGACCAGACGAGTCTTCTCTTAATGTCCTTGTTGCCAGTGTTTTGGCTGGGAAATTGAGGTGCGTTCAGACATCATAATAAAGATACTGTAAGAGTGTGACAGGATGAATTATCCTGCTAAATATGGAACCTGTTGTGCTTCCAAAAATAGGAGTTAATTTTAGAGACTGCATGGATTAAATACATTTTATTGACTTCACCATTAACTTTTTTGCTTTTTAGAGGAAGTTTCTGTGCAAGGGTCAAATCCTTTTCTCTTTGGTACTTTGAAGGAGTCAGGATGTTTCAGCTACATTGACTGACATGCTGGAAGTCACGACTGGAACACAAGTCCTTTTTTCATGGCCTCTTGAAAGACTTTATCAGTTTTGAGGTTGAGTCCATGAAAGAGCTCAGCAGAACCTGAGGTCCATTGTACAATTTTTTCCCAAGTGTTTGGCAGTGGCAGAGGAAATTCCTAGAGCTTCTCGCTGTTCTTCCTTCAGCTATCAGCACCTTTCTTCATATGCCACCTTCTGTTTATCCTGCTCTATTGCCCAGCTTTTGTGTAGGCTGACTGGGGAACAATGTGGTTTCCAACCCAAGTTCTCACTGTGAGAGAAAAAGCCATGTTGACAGTGAAGTAGGACCAGCGCTCTTTACACATACGATAAACTGAATTTCCACATTGCTGTCAGGATAAAGAAGTGGGGGATTATTAAGTAGTGCTTCCAGAACTTGCACCAAAAAATATCAATAGTTTGGTAGCCATGTCTTTCTGACCAAGGAGACTGGTGGTGAGCAAGTGTCTCAGCACTAATCATGTCAGAGAGGTGACATGGATAGTAAAATGTCATCCCTGCACATTCCAAGTATTTGCACTTACTGCACACAAACAGTGGGTCCTGATTAGCTGTCTCTGTGCTGTATGGGTCACCATATCCCTGAAGTGCTAAGTCTGCTGTGCATGAAGTATACATGCCCACAGTCCACTCCAGGTGAGAAGTGCAGGAAAGATTGTGCAGACTTTCTCATCGTGTAATCTAGGGATGCTGTTCAGCTGGAGAAGAGTTTTGAGCACTGTTTTTCTCCCAAGTGCTCAACAGAAAACATAAACCTTTCTCTTTCTTTTTTTTTTTTGTCAGGTGGTTTTGGAAGATTGCAGGACAACTTTTAAGTGTTTTTTGGTTTATATAGCAGGCCTTTATTAAGGTCTCACTTTGTTTTTTACATTTCATCCCAACAATTATTATGCACATTAAGTGCACACTCAATCATACAGAACTTTAATTCATTTCCAAACTGGACAGACAAATTGCAGAGTCGTATCTCGTACCATAAATGACTGCTAATTGGAATCTGACTTTTGTACTTTACTAGATTTTTTTAAAAATAGGAATTCTGGAATCACAGCAAAACGCTCTTTAACTAGAGCAATTGCAAGCTGCCATGTTTTAACATCTTTGTACCCTTTATCTTACCACTAGCGTTCCTGAAATAAATGAACATTTACTTGGTATATGATGGAATGACAATAAGGGCATTTTGCTGATTGCTCTGGCATGTTTTTGCATTCTCTGTGAATTTATCCTCACAAATTCTTCAATATACCAAATAGGTGGCAAAGAATGGGACTTTGGACTTAAGTTCTTGGGCTGTTCTGGTTAGGCTGCATTTTTCCTTAAACACGTGGGTTTTTTATCATTTAGTTTTTATGGTAAAACACCCTTTGATAAAGATGGTATCTGTATGACAGCAGCTGACTTTAATATATGAACCAAATAAATACTTATGGGGTCAGTAGAATAGATTCAACACAAAGAAAGATATGCCACCCATCTTTTAAATGTGCGGTATTATCAATATTGCATATACGGGCATATTACAAGACAAATTTAAGGCAGATTTCCATATAGAAATGCTCTTGTGCAACTTGGATGAGTAAGTTCTCTGCTAAAGTGACCTCTCTTACACAAGTACTGATTGAACCCTGGATTTTGAAGTCTTATAGCCATTCATTAAGTTTCCTTGCTCTTACAGAATGCAGATGACAACTAAGAGCTAACTTTAATGGTGCTATGCACAAGCTCCATTTAGAGGCAGTGATCCAGATCAGTTGATGGAAAAATTGCTTTGCTATTAATCTTGCACTGTTTACCCATTTTCCTATGCTTTCAATAAGTTTCTCTCAGAAAGAATGTTGTGGGATTGTTTGACAGTATTTACTTTTTGATCCATTGTATTTGTTACTAGAAAACCATTAAAATATATTGCTTTTCTTACATGTCTCATTTTCTTGTCTAACTGGATCGATATTATCTGCTATTTAATTGCAAACATTTTAACTACTAATTTTCATATACATCATGGCTGCTGTGTGTCCTCAGAACAGAGGGGGCTGCCCTGGAGAGATCTTTCTTTGCTCCGTTGTTTCATGATGCTGCCATTGGGACAGTATGGTGGGATAACTGCATCCATCATTCTGTATTGGCCATGATAGCAGATCAGCCCCTTGATGCAGAAAAAGCTGTCTTCTGCAGAAGTCTTTAGTGAAAAAGTACGTTATCTGTGTGGTCTGAAGAGCTGAATGAAGCATTCTGGTACTTCTGAGGGTGAATGCTTCTTTGCTTTCCTTATCTTAAAATGTGTCTAATAGATGTGCTCTGTCCCTCTCCCATAGACGTGCTCTGTCCCTTTACCTCTAAGTTAGAAACTCCCTACAACAAGTATAAAGAAACTTACACTATGGAATTGATATTACAGCTGTAATAACAAATCAGAGTTTCTACCTAGGAGGAAAAAGAAAATTGGCACATTGCCTCTTTTCACACTTGCATTCCTTTCAAGCCCGAAACAAGCGTAATATTGATGTGAATGAAACTGCTTGGGGTGATGTAGTTTCTGCCTTCTGCTAGGTAGCCTTGAGACAACTACAGAGGTAAGACAGATTGCATGTCCAGTATGAATAAGCAGTGCTCTCCTGCAACAGTGACTGTTGTGTTCTGGCCTACTGTAGTTGAGGAAGAGAATAACTGTCTTGTAACAAATATTTTGAATTTGTGCTGTTTTCTACAGCTGAACATGTTGATTTTAGGTCTCATCAGTTCTACCTGAAGTCTGAGCAAAAACTAGAAAAGAGTCAGTTTACTGTTTCACTCCCAGGATATGAACATTAGAACCTTGATTTTCTTTATAGTGTTTGGGTGAATGAGGCAACCAAGCCAACAGTTTAATGGTGATTTAGCTTGGAAGTAAAATATTAGATGTGCTATTTGCTTTGTTTCAGTTTCCAACTGGAAGGCTATTGTTTACAAATCATTATTCCATGGAAGCTAAACTATACTGGCAGCATTCTAGACTAATTCAACTTTTTCACACAAAAAGGGCTTTGTGCACGCAACATGTCTAGTGCATTCCGTCACCTTTTTTTCCCCATGAGGCAAGATGACGACTTGATGGAAATATGACATTAGAAGCTGCTGTGGAGCAGCCAGTGAAGAACATTTGCTTTTTTTGTGTGTCTCAAGTGAGATTCTAGCGATGACTAAAAAGGTCAGGTAGGAGGCTTGCAGATGTAAAATTGTTTTACTGCGAAAGTAAATTCTCTTGAACTGGATTTAATTAACGCAGTTGAGTTGCAAAGTCTACTCCAACAGAGGTCACAGAGGAGCCTCAAGGCTGCTGTTACCTCTGCCTAGAGACTGAGGGAGGGACTCAATCGCCAATCGCAGTGTACTTCATCACATAAAGTTTGCATATAAATGCTCATGCTTTGTGGTAGGTCCATTTTCATATTCAAATCTGGGTCATTTGATTTTCCAACTATCTTATTTTTTTAAGCAAAAAACTACTGGAAGAGGGGAACTAAGCTGACTTGATAGTGGAATGTGATACTCAGTCTTTGTTATCTTTGTTTTCTTCCTCTAGATGAAGTGGTTCATGTCTCAGTCCCTGAGAAGCTCACCTTTGAGGAAGCTAAAGAGCTGTGTCGGAAAAGAGATGGCATTCTTGCTTCTGTTGGGAACCTGTATGTCGCCTGGAGGAATGGCTTTGACCAGTGTGACTATGGCTGGCTGGCGGATGGCAGCGTTCGTTACCCAGCCTCGGTGGCAAGGCCCCAGTGTGGTGGAGGTTTACTTGGGGTGAGAACCCTGTATCGCTATGAGAACCAAACAGGCTTTCCTTACCCAGATAGCAAGTTTGATGCCTACTGCTACGAACGTAAGCTTTTTTTTAGTCATAATTTTCAGTATGCTCACCATGTTAACCCTGAAAAGTGTTTTCTTTCATACATGTTTTGTTTCAGTTCTCATGGCATGCATGAGTTTTTAAAAAATTGTTTTATCACTATGGCTTTATAAAAAAGAGAGAAAAGCTGAACTAAAACCAATGTCATAAAATAACATTGGCAGATAAAGATAGGCAAAGTTTTAAGGCAAGATTTCAGCCTGAGTAGTGTTTTTACACAGAGTGACACACCATATCCACAGTCACCCTGAGACTGCAGATGCTACATATTTTGGTGCCTGAGTGCACCCTGGTATTTTGTGTCATGTCAATGAACATAAGAACAGAAGAAATGTCCTACTTGACCAGGTGAATGACTGTCATCTAACGATATTCTGGATTGCGGCAATAGGAGAGGCTCTTTACAGACTGCATACAAGCCTGGCCATTTTTAGGTCTCTGAGATGCCAGTAATTTGGGGGCTATCTCTGGATTCAAGGCATTTTGTCCCATCATATTTTTTAGGCTTCTAAAGCAGTTGTAAGTTCTCCTCTCACTCACTCACTGTTTCATGTGCCAGTCAGCTAGTACTGTGGATGGTCTAAATTGCCTTTCTTATTGCTGCTTGTTTCCCTCCTGGTATTTTCAGAGGTGCATCAAGCATTTGCCACATTCACCTGGTAGACTGCATCAATCTAAACCAGATCTCCTCCACAGCTATCAGCTTTCTGTTGGTTTGGGGGTTAAATATTCCTCTGTAACCTCTTCCATCTTCAGTGCCAGCAGCCTGGCTCTGCTATTATTATGGTGCAGCCTATCCTTGCATAGATTCCTTTTGTTCAAAAATGTTCACCAGCTTCTAGCGTACCTGAGTTTCTCTTCCCTATATCATCTCACCTGTGCATCAGTTCCAGATCCCTGTCTGTCTCCCAGGCTTTCCTGGAACTGGCAGTGCTTCATAGACCCCGCCATGGAGGTCCTGGTCTCATCTGCCTGGCCTCCTCCAGAACATCCCTCCTACATTTCTCTCTGTCATTAGTGATGACTAAACCTGTCCATGCATCTCATGATGTGCAATGTGTAAGTTTCTGTGTAGCCGTTTCAAATACCAGAGACGAGCTATCTGTGTGTGTTAAGAGAGGTTCCCATCACCTTACTTCTACCCTTTAAGATCCTCTCCATCACAGGAGTGTTCTTTGTGCAAGAGGACACTGATGCTGTTGGAAGGTGCATCACATCTAAGAGATCCGATTGCTTCTTCCCAGCTGAATATCCTGCTTCCCTGAGACTTGCAGCCTCCTCAGAAGCATAATGAGGTTGAACTGCTCAACAGGCCTCTCTGTTCAAGGAAGTTCCTGTGGTTGCAAACAGTACAATTGACATTAAGGTGTAAAGGCTACTTGTGTTGAGTTAAAAGTTTGGAACTTGGTCTTTAACTATGAATATCTAGGGGTTTTGGACTCAGTCCTGTGACTGTAAGTCAGAACTGCTTGAAATGTGCAGCCTGTACTGTCCCAATTTTTGTGGATGATGAACCAACTGCAGCTGCACATCTTTCCAACTCAGGCATTGAAGGCTCATTTATGAACAAACCTTACTGCTTGAGAACAAATCCCAACACCTGGTGTAACATTACAGTCTGGCTGTTCTCAGACACTCTTCTCCACAATATTTTAAAATAGGATTATTTTTTTTCCCTTTATTGCTTGTGGGTAAGATGTTCCCAAACTTTTCATGTGGAAGTAGTCCTAATGGACTTCAAAGGAACTGCATACAGGAATAAAGATTAGTTAAGTTCAGGAATTTGTGCTGTAATCTGCAGAGCAGAGTTTTGTCATATCATTCCTTCTGTCCCTCCCCCAAATTGTTTATGATTGGTTTTAAGTGTCGTGGGTCAAATTGACTTTAATGGGGATGAAATTCATCAGTCCCTCTAAAAGACCGAAGTAGGGACTGGACATTTTGCCTGTAATCTAGTCTTTAGTTAGGACAAATTCCAAATTTCTGTTTGTTTGTGTGAATTTCACCCCTTTCAAACAACATGTACCTTTTCAAAGTTCTTTCCAGAAGTTTTAGTTAACAAGTTCTAGTGACATACCATTTGTTCTGAAAACATCCTTGATAAGTATTGGGTTGTTGCCTTTTGTATAACTGCTTTTTCTGCAAACTCTTGCCCTTGATACACAGAGAATAAATATTTCATCAGTTTGCAACCCAGGAAGTAGACAGTCTATAACTATCATCCTTTTTCCAACAAAAAAAAAAGACTAAACAGAACCAACACAATTTGGTAGACAGCAGGCTGCTCTATAGCAAACTTAATTGCAATCAACATTACATCAGAATTAATTAAACGCTGCTAGCTAGATGACTCAGGTTTTGCCAAATGCATCTGGTTTTGTGTAGGGGAATGCAGCAGTATGATGCTGAACCATGTACCCTCCTTCGGGGTGCCTGTCTGCCACATATTTCATAAGTTACTGAAAGCTCTCTCTCCCTCTCAGAAGGTGCTCAGGATCTCACAGGAACCAGCTGTAACTCTTCATTGCTTTTGCTAAAAGATTTATGCAAGTGGTGAGTAATGAGACTTGCTGCCTAGCATCTTGGTCTTTCACATCTCAAGCAGCTGCCTGAAGCAGAGGCTGTAGAGTGAGTCACTCTCTCCTGTTGGAGCCTTGGAGCCAGTCCCTTTTAGGGGGCAGAAAAAGGGAGAGAAAGAAAAAAATGGTTCTACAGTATAGCAGGAGGCTTGAATTTAAGTCCTTGTTTCAAATCATCTTTTGTCTGGAAGTTTCTTCCAAAACTTCCCATTATCTCTATTTCAGTGCAGTAGTCCATCACATAAAGTCCACTATCCTCAAGCTGTGACTGCTTTTAGCTCAATATGAAGCTTTTACGCAGCGATTCCCACCATGCTAGACAACAAAACAGTCCTCCCTAAGATCTTGACTCTTTCCACATAAGTCCCATCCAGTGCTTATAGCACTTACTGTGCTCATTAGGTATCTCACATTACACTGTTATGTTTCCCTCCTTCCCTAAATACCCAGTCACCAAACAAGAAAAAAGGGAGGTCGTTACATGCATTTATGAGATCTTAGTCAGCTAAAGGGAAAAACACAGAGTGCCTCTGTGAACAGGGCAGGATCAAGCCAGCTACCCAGGTAGTACCAGCGCTGAAGGTCTGCAGCACAGATGTTCATGCGGTGATCTCAGTTTTTTTTACAGCACCCCCCGTAAACTTTCCTCTGCCTCCTGGTGAAAGCTAGTGAAGTTCCTATTGACTCGGCTTCAAGGGTTATGGCCACGTGTTGCACATTTAGTCTGAAGTGAAATGGCAATGATGAAGGCCCTGCGTCTGCCACTTTTATTCATGTTGAGTAGTACTATGCTCCCTGAGTAAGGCCACCAAAACAAATGCCTCCCAGCCACAGAAAAGATGAGTCCAATGCTTGAATTTACACATACTCCGAAGCAATAGATTTGTGGCAAAGCAGGCATCTGTTTTAGTCATTACAAAGTCAAATTGTATATTTAAGAAAGGGAATATCTCTTTCTTCAGCCCTCTTAGAGTATTTGCTCTTATCCTGTGATTAAGTCTCTTTTTTGGAAAGTCTCAAAATATTAAATTGCAGTTAAAAGAAAACTCAGTCTGTATTTTGAACATTTGACTTACTTTTAAGAAGGAATCATATTTATTAAAATACATGAAAAACAGTAACCCAAGCAGTAAATTCAACTTAAAAATGGTATGCACTAGTTTCAATAAAACAGCCAACCTGGACAGCATTTAGCAGTATAGTTAAGTTCAGGCTTTTAACTTCAGCAGTGTTCTAGTCACAAAATTACATTGTACAAAGTGTCTTGACTTTATGAAAATAAAAGTGGCCCAGAGTAATAATGCATGATTTAAAATCTAAAAAACTTGTTTAAAAAAAAAACCCAACCTTCTTCACTTTGATCACAAGTGTTTTTCACTCTACAGAAACCACATGGCTCTAGGTTTCTGAAACTTTATCCACGTGTTTCCTGTCATCCCTCCAAGACTTTTGCCAGACTTTCTAATTTTTATTTTTGTCTGAGAGGTACCTAATCATGTATCTGATGGGGTTTGAAAAAGTTTCAGGTTAGACACATGATTAAGTACTTGAAGCTCCTTGAAGTCCATCATCAGAGGAAACGTTTTTCAAGTGTTAACATATAGAACTTCTATTTACAATTAAAAAAAAAAAGGTAGAACAACTGTTGCTGAACACTTATGTTTATTTGTAAGAGAATAAAATATTTTATCAACAACAAAAAAAAATTCATTTTTAATGGGTACCTATTTAATAGTTGGTTCTGGCACAGAGCTATAGGATATTTATTTAATTCCATCCCTCAGCCCTCCAGTCTCACCAGGTCTAATTGACTGAAGTTTGTGGGAATCTTGCCACAGACGTCAACTGACTTTGGATGGGGCATTTTATACTATAGTATCTGTAGAATAAATTGCACTCCAGAAATGCACTAATTAAAAGGTATGCATTTTGTCTTACATAACTGCAACAAAACTGGACTTGATGAACTTCATACAGGTGGTTGAATTTTTGAAACATAAATTTGTGTTTTGCTGAGAAACACTGATTTATTAAAGCTGAATTCTTTCGTAGACCTGTATTGATTTTGGTGAATCTTTCAGCAAAACATTTTCTGCCTGGCTCAAAACACATGTTGACCACTTTGCTCTGGATTTGACTATTTTGTTTCAGATTTGCTCTTTCATTTTGACTTTGTTTCATGCACCTTTGTTGCTTCTCTTTGGTTATGCCACTTTGGTTTGGCATTATGATTTCATTTTAGCAGGAGATTGGAAAATTCCAGTTCTGAGACAGCGTTGCCATATGTGTTCATCGTGAATGGACTCCACGTTGTTTTGATTGTTTCAGTACAGCCCCATCAAGAGTGTATCCAAGTCAACTACTGCTTGTGACTGAGGGTCTCTTTGATGCTTCATCCTGCTAAAGCTCAAAATCAGAGCACATTTATAGGAGAAATATAGGAAGCAGCAACCTTCATAGTATGTAGCAGGACAGACCTTTGTAAGATGAAAGTGGAGAATAGTTGTCTCTCTGCAAAACTCTCCCCTGCCCACCCCAAAACCTCTTCAACCCAAACCTCTTGTCAGTTCAAATAAGAGTGTTCTGCTAGGACAGGGGTGTTTGGTAATGCAAGGTGACTTGCAAGCAGTGTACTTCTATGGAGGAC
>NW_008825533.1:1619518-1640444 GCF_000699105.1 Pygoscelis adeliae
GGAGGCCCTACAGCATGAACCACCATGATTGCAGGCTAAGGCTCAGAAAACATCAACTATGCTCCACTTGTCCAGCAGCAAAAAGGGTAAGATTTTCAGGCATAGCTCAAAAGCTGGCAGAAGAAATGTTGTCTTTCCTTTTGCTGCATGTGACTTAGTTTGGAAAACTTTGAATAACTAGGCAGTTCCATCCTTCTCCACAGCAACCGTTAGTAGCTATGTGTCCTGGCTATTTCCTGGATGAGGGAATTATTTCCAGCCTGATGTCAGGGACTGCACTAGGGGAGATGTGCAGATTTTTGATCAGTTTGGGAATGACCACAGAATACTGAAGACATCAGGCGTGGTGACACCCAGGGAACAAAATTGTCGATCTGAAGAAAACGAAACACAATAGAGTGCTGAACATAATAAAGCCAGTGTCCTCCACCATTTCACAGTCCTGTATCAGAATGGATAAAATGCCTTTGAGCAGGCAAGCATCTCAAGGTCATGGCACTGACCACAATGTATACAAGGCTCTTGGCTCTGCTCATGCTTCCTTTCCTCTCTGTGAAGGTGAAGCTATGTGAAGGGCTTAAGCTGCCTTAGCGGGGCAGCTACCACCAGATAACAATTTTCTACCTCTTATTATTTTGCTAAGAAGGTAGATCTCTGTGCTTTTCTCAGATATGCACTTTAGCAAGACCTACACAACTGCAGAGATCTCCAGTAATATCTTGGATCAGGTGTAGGAGGAATAAATCCCTGAAGCTCTCTGCTGGGTTTATAGCAACAGGCAAACATCACAGAGGCTGTGCACTCTAACAGCTCGCAGCATGTTTCTTACCCCACTCTGCTTCAGTTGCATGTTGAAGGAATTTTGAGAAGTCAGTCAGACCATGCTGAAAACAGCAAGATTTCAATCCACTTCAGACTGTCCTGTGCCATAGACCTCAGTACTACCTCACCCTGAGAAGGAGGAGGAGGTGGTGGTCGGGTGCACCTTAACATTTTAAACGCTGTGTAAACTATGAACAGAGAGAACCTGATTTATCAATCCAGCTGGTGTATGTAGAGCAACTGTTTGGAGCCTCAGGAGGTGGAACTTGAGGAGGAGACGCTTCTTTTGCCAGAGGAAGTGAACTTGCATTTGTCCGAGTCATTAAAATTGGGTTCCTGAAGAATAGTCCCTAAGTGCAAACATTGTGGACAGAGGTAAAGAGGAAAGAAAAGAGGACACAGTTGAAGGCATTTTCCTTTCATTCCCTCAGCTCACTGAATGGGTCAGGTAACAAGGACATGATTAGGAGCAACAAGGTGAAGAAGTAAAAGATCCATCCCTTTAGGTGTTCAAGTACAGGAAAGATTAATTGGTTTTGCTCTTTATTACCTTTGCTCACTGCTGTGGGAATGGGGTACCACTCATGGGACTTACAGGTAATTTGTCCCCTTTTGCACTAGGTGGGGAGAGCAAAGCAGCAAGATTTTTGCTGTTGGTTCCTGATCTGAGTGACAATCTTGGCTCTCTTTGTTCTTCAGTTGGTTTTTGCAGTCAGGAAGCAAAGATTGTTGCTTTTATTTGGTGCTGGGATACAGATTTCATTAGGAGGAGCTGACTAAAGAGGCTTGCTGATTTTTTGTCCTCTTTGGCTGTTTTATTATAAATAATGTGCAAGAAAAAATGCTTTTTCCTATTGTTCTTTTGTGAATAGATTGACAGGTTATAATTTGTCCACAGAACTACATTTGCATGTGGGGAAATCGGGAGATAACATATCCTTCCTCCTTTAACCATCTCGTGGGGAAATCAGGAGATAACATATCCTTCCTCCTTTAACCGTCTGACTTCAGAAGTTATGAAATAGCAAGTGGTTTTATGAAGAGTATTTGTGTTCACAGAGCTAATAGAGCTGCTGCCTCTGCTGTTCTGTTAGCTGGAAGAAAAGAACCTTGGGCAATGGTGTGAAGAGGATGTATGACCTTTCATCATGCTTTTAAGTTTTTCCTTACAAATAAGATAAACCAATAGCTTTTAAATTTTTTTTTTTTAAGAATCACATTCGTTTTCGCTGATATTGCACATATTTTGTAAGTGGGAATGGATACTGCATTTAGATTTTTAAATTATTTTTCTCATTGCATTTGGCTCGTGTTTGATATCACAACACAGTGTAGGTAAGTGGGAATATACACCTGGAGTTGTAGAGAAACTCTTATAGCTGCAGTATCATATTTTGAGTCCTCCTTATGCTACCACGTCTCATAAATAATGAGCAAAACTCCCCAACCCCTGTCCACCCTTCTGCTTCCTGAAATGAGTGAATGAGCAGGTACTGAGTCAGTGTAATAACGAGAGGTTTCTGGCTCAGTCTGTAATCCAGAGCACCAATTTTTATTTTTTTGATCTGTTCTTACTCTTAGGCTTGTCCAGTTTGGGAGGTTCTGCCAGTAATTTAAACTCCATCTGGCATAACTCTTGGAGTCAGGGGAATATTCAAGACTGTCCTCTCTGCCAGGGTTGGTAGCAGGGAAGGGACAAACACACAGAACAAACTCAACAAAGCAGCAAACAGAAATTAACATACAAAAATATGTAAAAATTAAGAAAAGCAACCTCTCTGCATGGACATCATGCTCTAAATGGGCTGGAAGATGTCAAACCATTAATTTTGACTGTCTCAGCATTACTGATATTTTGGAATAATTTATTTTGGCTCTTATTCACAGAAAGGATTCACTATTTCCAGGTTTTGTTCTGACTTAAACCAATTTTTTGTTGTTTTGGCTGTTGGCAATGACTCAAAACAATTTCTTTTTCTATCTGTAGGGTCTATGTTCTTCCAGGTTCTTAAGTACATACGTAAATGTAAACACAGAAAAAAAATATTTCTGAGTGCAGAGAAACTGCTCAAGTGGTTGAAGTTAGACACATCGTTAAAAATTTTGTGGAACAGGTTATGCTGAAAATGCATATATATAAATCACAATATATATAATATATAATCTTTAAAATAAGCATTTTCTCCTCCAGAAAGTACACCCAGATATGCTGAAAGTATTATTAAACAGCACAGAACATACTAAAATCCTTATTTGGTAATTGCAAAGTTAAACCATGTCTAAAGTTGTGTAGTGTGATTTCCTTGAAAAAATATTAAATTTTAATATTGCTACATTATTTTGAATCCTTATTTAAACAATGGTGGAAGAGAAGAGGAAGAAAATACTGTACAGTGAAAGCATAAAATAAATAAACAGAGAGTGAAAAAATATAGTATCTCTGTAAGGTCATATACTCCATCCAAAATCAACTTCATGCAGGTTGTTCAAGATAAAAGGAATCAATTAAAAAATGACAAGATACTCTTTGATATGAGCAGCTGTTGGTGAGATAATTTGCTTTTTTGCTGCTAATACGTTCATGAATTTTATTAGGAAAATCTGCCTCATGTCTTGAATCAGAACAAGGACAAAAGAGATAGCATATTGCATGCATGATGCAAGGAGTACAGTAATGCAAAACATCTGGGTGGAGAGGCCGACAGTTCAAACTGATGTTCAGTGTATTAAAAAAGCAACCTTCTCTTTGTTTTTTTTCTTTTCCCACTGAAAAAAAACCAGCATTGGTAGATTTCTCCTTAAAGAAGCACCTATTTTCGATCCACTCAAATAAGTTTGCAAACCTGAATGATCTGTATGAATAATCTTATATATCATATTTATGACAAAGCAGTTTTAGGGGCCCTGTAGTTGATTTTAACCAGAACTACTCTGCACACTGGTAACCCCGTGTCAGTTTCCACAGGAGAAAATTTGGCTGTTTATTGAACTCCAAAACAAAAAAATCACTTGTGTTAAGGCTGTGCCTTGCTTAGTGGGATTTCAAGAACTTTACTCCTTCTTGCTCAACTGAATGTTTTAACCTACAAAAAAAGAGTATGTAAGTAGCTAAGTCTTCTTCGTAAAACCACAAAAAGATTGAACATATGGTATGGAAAAGAATCCGTTCCTTTTTCTGCTGGCAAAGAACACCACCACTTCTAAACATAGCGACGTCATATTTTCTTACCCTCACAATTTCCTTTTCACTTTCACTTCTCATTCAAGAAAGCTGAAATATCAGCTCTTTCTCCTCATTTCCCTACTCTGTAAATGTACCCTTTATTCTAGAAATCCTAAGCAGCCATCATCTGGCAAGGCTGTATACTTTAGGGTAAATCAGGCAGCTCTCTTGCAAAGGTGACATTTTCAAAGCTTGGTGTGTGAAACTAAACAAATATTTGTGTGACCCTAACTTACACATGCGGAATTCATATCTACAAATATCAAAGGGGCACTTAATTAGACATGGGTGTGTGAAAAGAACTGATTTGTGCATACATACTGCGTATGCTTGAGTATAAACTGTCATTGCACAAATATGTGACTAAGTTGAGTCTTTCTAAATTTTTCATTTATTTTCTTCCTCTTCTTTGCTAATAATATTAGCTCCTGCAAGTCCCGAGTCAGTCAAGGGCTGCACCATCATCTAGAACATCTTCATTCCCATATGTCAGGCAGTAAAAATCCAATCTCAGAACTCGCTTTTTCCCCTGATAGCTGCTACTCATACCTTATATTGAGTAAAGTTTCCTGATCTCTTTCATTAACTCACAGCTATAATAATGAGTCTTTAGCTTCAATATTTTCTTGTAAAATACTGTAACTGTTTTGATTTCTGCATGTTAGGAGAATAGACTTCTTTGCTCTATTAGAAGTTGAGCAATATTTTCTTTTGCAAGAAGCTATACGTGTAGTTGTGTCTGTCTGGTAAGCAGTTACTCCTCATATATACAGCCTGTTTAATGCATTCTTCATATGCTTAGTGTGATTTAAAGGGCTATATTTTGCTCTTAATTGGCATCTGTATAAGGCTTTTGACTCTCAGTCACTTAGCAATTAACAGTGTTGATTTAAGACATTCACATCTTCCACCTGTCTGCTCCCATTGCCCTTCTGAAGATTACTGACCTGGAAGAATTGGCAGAAGGGGAGGTGTTTCCACCCCGGGCTTTTCCCAAGTAAATCCTGTTTTCTTAGCACAAACTCACCTTTTTCAGGAGTTTAAAATCTGATACCAGACTTTGCAGTGTCATGGTTGTCGTCACATATTTCCTCCTCAGATAGGGTGGAAATCTGTGGCAGAAGGAGAGGACAAGGGATAAGGCAGCAAGATTCTTTAAAACATCACAATTTGTTTCACTGGAAAGACCTTTCTTTGTGTCTCTTGTGAATCTAGGATAGCTACACCTTTACTCTTCCCATCATTCAGAGGGTTCAACACTCTGCCTTTTCATGTTCAGCATTCCCATAGAAACACTTTTTTGTGTGAAGGAGTTTCAGATGTGTATCTTTGAAGTGTTTTCCAAAGATCAGCATCATTATAGTATTAAGTTTATGATCTTATGGTTTACTGTTCTCACCTTTCCCCATAATAAATTTCTCTCAGTATAATTTAACTGCAGGGCAGCAGCTCTTGCAGCATTGTAAAACAGTACTTTCTGATGGCATGTTTGTTCCTGTTGCTTAAGCATGTTCTCACTCCTGTGAGGGTTCCTTTTTGCAATTTGTAATTATGTGCTGAAAATAAACTGAAGTGGTATTTCACTCCCTTTATACATTTGAGTTGTATGCTACAGTAAGCTTTGAAGAAAACCCACAGGTTTGCAGTACCACTCATTCATGACATCGTGAAATGAACTTTTATATTACCTGTTATTCCCCTTAGCTGTTTAATGGATATTTGTATAATATGAGGACTTCTAGGAGTAATTATATAAACAATTAATATGAAGAATACTGCTACTCTTCTCATTTCATCTGACTTGGATGTTCTGCAGCTTTATAATGTATTATTTTATGTCATTCAAAACTGTGTTGTATGCTAAACAACTACCTAAAGCCTTTGACCTTTATACTTATTTCTCAGTGTAGCATTTAGTTTTTGTTAGGAACATTCAAACTGAGTTAAAGTAACATTTCTTTGTGTTCTGACTGAATAGTTCCTTAACAATTTTTTTTTTCTTTTTTAAGGTAAAAAAATCATATCAGAGCCTACAACTGTTAAGCTGATTACATCTCTGAAAACTGACAGTGTGAAATCATCATCTGCTAAAGTTACTCTTAAACCTCCTGTTTTTGAGACTTCGATTACTGAAGTGGCCATCACCAAAACAGAGGTCCCTGCTTTGGAGGAAACAACCCTAGAGACTGAAGAAGATACAGAAATGACTACTGATGTTGCTGAGGAAAAAAGGGAAATGGAGGTGCTTATGGAGAACATTAAGTTAACCACCCTTCTACCTCAGACTGTCACAGACGGCGAAATAAGCACGTACGACACACTGGGGAGGACTGAATATGATGTTTCACCTAAGCTAACAGAGAGCACATCTGCAGCTTTGGAACTGGAGCACACTTACTCTGAAGCAGAATTGCCCGAGGAACAAGGTAGGTCTGAAAGCATTGAGGACGCTTTCTTGACCTCTATAATTTTTCAGGATAGCACAGCTGTAGCTAAGAGTTCCACTGGTTCGTGGGAAGATACTGAAACAGGAGATACACAAATACATGATGCTGATAATCAGACTGAACAAATAGAAGTGGGTCCTATGATGACAGCTACAGATATCTTGTCACCAGCTTCTCGGAGAGAGTTTCCCAGGACAGGGACTTCAGTTTCACTAACAAAAGAGAATATGTATCTTGGTGCTCACTCAACAAAAGAACCCACAAAAAAGTCAATGGAGGCAAAATCTGACAAGAAACTTACAACTGTTGTAATCCCTAAAGCTTTGCTCACTGATCAGTATGATCTTACTACAGAGGGGGAGGGCAAAGAGAGCATGTACACCGTTATGCCTGATAGAGTTTCTGGCATGGCTACTGGTAGAGTCCCAGGATCAGATGTGCCTGCTGCATCAGAGACACTTGTAGACGAGCATGCAGTAACCACTGGACAATTTTCTACAGCAGATGAGTCAACTCCATTCGTTAAATTTAGTTCTGCGACGGTGTTTGATAATGAGGCATCAGCTAAAGAAAGCAGAGAGGACCTGAGAGATGTGCAGCCTACCATGTCATCTGGAATACCTGTATCCTTTTCTGTATCAACTGTTAATCAAACAGGATCTGAGGCCATCGCTCGCTCAGGAAGTACCGTTTCCCCACAAAACTTTGGAGAAGGCACCATATCTGTTATCCACTCATCTCAGCAAATGGAAGGATCAGCCATTTTAGAGGAGCAGGAAAAAACAAAGGAGCCAGAAACGAGAACAATGGATGTTAAGATTCCTCATGCCACAACCATCATTCCTACTTGTGTTACAGCAGAATCTGAGGGATGTTCTGCAAGTGGGAAGTTCACACAGGCTCCTCCAGCTTCTGGCATGTGGCTGCCGACAGATAAAGATCAGGGGTATATGACAGAAGAGTCATCTCATACTAAGAGAATACATGAGTTAGATACAGAAGATGGTATCTCTGGAATGGAGCCTACATCATCGCCAGGGCAAATTACAGATTACACAAAGCATCCAGAAGCTCCGATTTCAGCAGTTAGAGATGAAACTGAGACAAGCGTGGAGCCAGCAGAAAGAAAAAGTGATGAAGAAGCTGTATCAGCTGATTTTGAACAGAGTAAATATACTACAGGTGTCTCCCACACAAGCAGCTCTTTGGATTTGGAAATGATCACAGTATCCAAAATATCAGTGGATGAAAGCAGTGCAACAATAAAGTCTTTTAGCTCCTCAAGTGTTACTGTATTACCAACTGCTATGCCCACAGTCATGGAGGTAACTGAACAGGAAGGAGATGAAACATCAGGGTATGTTTTGAAAACGTCCATTCCTACCCCAGAATTTGAACAAAGAGAGGCTGCTGAGACATCAGTAGCAATGCCTGCTGAAGAAGTCTCTACTGAAATGGAGGTCTCAAAAGACACCGTGACAGAGGAAGGCCAGACAAGCATTGTGACATCAGCTGAGGAGGAGTCAGTGGCAACACTTCAAGACAGAAAAGGAACACCATCAGCTGGCTTTGGAGGGACAAAGGAATCTATTATATTTACAGATGTAACCAAGGTAGATACTACAGTTCCACAGAAAGAACATGATACTTCCCTAGTTCCAGTTACTGTAGAGAGTGAGGTCACTAGAGATATGCCAGTTACTGATCAGACTCCTTTAGATGGTATCTTACATACAGAAGCAACAGAAACAACTGCAAAAGAGAGTGAGGTGTTCCCAGAGGAACTCGCCACAAAAGATCAAGATAAGGAACCAGATACTGCCACAGAGTCTACCTTGTCTGTGACATCTGTCCAAATACATGAACAAAAGACAGCACCAGGATCTGAATCATCTCAAACAGCTATTCAGGAAAAACAGGATGAGACAGGTTCAGCTTATGATGAGATGTATCCAGCAACAGAAGTATCAGTGCCTGCAGTGAAGCTCACAGATTATGGAAGAGTTCTGGGACCCGATGAAACTAGCACCAGGACCTTGCATGTCACAGTGACTCCGAAAGTTGAAACTGCTACTGGTCAAGAAAAGAAGGTCACTGAAGTGATGCCTGTAACTGTGGGTACCCAAGCAAAAATATACGAAAGCAGAGGAACCCCCACCAGGGAAGAACACAGTGATGTAGTGAGCTGGGAATCTGTGTTGCCCCCCCGTATGATGCCGACAGGTCGTTCTACTGTGGAAAGCATTACTCATCTGACTTTAGGAGCTTCTCCAAGCCAAACTCTGGAAGGTTCAGGAATATCAGAAGAACCTGAAGAAATCAAAAAAGCTATATTTTCAGCTAATGCAACAGATAAGGCAACAATTCCCAGCAATGTAACAACACCTTCCATTAGTGCTGTAGAAAAAATTCAGCCTACATCAACATCCAAACCTTTTATTACTCAAAAGTCACCACGTATCATTCCTGAGGAAGAAGAGGAGGTAACAAGCAATGACATCATCATAATTGATGAATCTATTTCTCCCAGTAAAGCCACTGCTGATGACGATCTGACAGGAAGGATGTTAGAACCAGAAATCGATAAGGAATATTTCACAGCATCAACTGCTACTGCAGTTGCACGACCTACTGCACCACCCAAAGTGAAGGAGGCCACAGAGGCTTTACAACCACAAGAGGTGTCTCTTTCTACTTCACACCCTGATAGTGGAAATGACATAAGATTGTATGTTATTCAAATCGCAGGCAATGATACAGGTAAGATTTTGCCTTTTAGACCTGCAGTCCATCAGAATGGACAGTTTATCATAACAAACTGGTGTGCTTTAGAATATACTGGAGATGTTTCTTGGATCACTGAAGGATGCAAAGTACAAGTTTTATCTAGACAGCAACTTACTAAATATTGGTAGGTCTATTTTTCTATCCATTAAAAAAACCTCAGAAATGTGTTATATATATGGTTTGGGGTAAGATTAATTTCTTTGTAAGAATGAATATGAAACTGTTGTATTTCCTCTTAAAAGTCATGATGGCTATAGTCCAGTTTTCTTATTTAATGTTGTCAAGTCACTGATTTAACTTCAGCTATCTGTGAAACAAGCATTTTAATTTCACAGCTTCCATTCCATGCATTACTAGTCCTAAACGAAGCACTAGATTATTTTAACATTCCATTAGTCTGTAGCAATTAACAATGCCATGTACAGTATAGTCAGCTAAAAAAGGTTAAGGCACTCTACTGCATCCACAAGTGGACCTCCTGTGATTTGTGGGAAGGGTTTTTGCACATTTTTGTAGCATATCATAATATTTTTTAATCCTTTTTACAGAATCTGTGATGCAAATTGACAAAATTTTTAGTTTTGTTACATTTTTTAGCTGATGGCACTGTACATGTGTATGCAGCTTCAATTCCATGGGTATCCAGAACAGAAACTCCTGAAGTAGCAATGAACTGTTGAGTTTTATGACGAATATGCCTTCATAATGCAACAGCTAAAGGCTATGCAATTTTACATTAAAGAAGCCTGTCAACTGACTATTATTTAAGATGTCTTGGAAAAACCTTATTTTTTAAAATGAAATGTAAAAGAACTGACAAGAAGGATAAAGCTCAAAATATCTATTAGGTTCAATGTTGCATTCTGTTTAATTATTTTATAGTTGTTTTATAATTATTTTATTTTTTTGAAGGAACACAGTAAAAATTCATTTTATGTCTTATTTAGCTTAACTATATGCAATGCTTTTGAGTGGTTATATAAGAAAGTGTTTTCTCATTGATTCTCGGCTGTAACATCCATATCTTTGAAGAACTCATCCAACAGAATTCATAATTTATGGAAGTCTTTTGGTTGGTTTTGTCAGGTTTCTGCTTGGTAGAGTTTCATTCAAAAATCAAAAGGCAGAAGTAGTTTCCCTGAGATGTGCCGTATCTTTATTTGACTTTTCATACAGTGGATTTTGTATTTTTATTCATTTTATGCTTATTATCCTATTTTATATTTACAAGATGTAAAACTGCACAAATCATATCAGTGGTAGCTTAACCTTCTATTTCAGAAAATAATAGTTCTGTTATTTTAACATTTAAACACTACTTTTGTTTCTGCGGTATAATTATTTTGCCTGAAGCTTTAGATGTTGCCAGTGTCTTGGAAGTCTCAGTTAAATGAGACAAGTCTGGTAAGTCAGAACAGAAGGGTAATTTCTGAAGACTAGAGTTAAGCGACATATTAAATACTTTGGTATCTGTGGAAATTTGGTTAATTTGGCTTAATAATTAATAGCTGGACTGTGTAGTAGCGAACTAGTATTCCCTGTTACATTGTTGAGTTATACTACAGTTTATTGCATATGGGAGAGTGGGTTGTGCTGGGCAGCCGCATGTTCCGGGCGGACGGAAAGAAGTAGGATGGTTTGGGAGGGTGTGGAAACTTGGTGTTTTCTTCAGATAGTGCATAAGGTATGTGATTCAGGATTTCTCTGCATATACATCAAGGAGAGTCTTATTTTATACTTTTTTCAGAATGGTGTGGGTACTGTGGTTCAATAAATTAGGAATTAGCTCAAGCTGGATTATCTAAAGGACAGCGGATCAATGCGTAGCCGCTCTTCATAGCTACTCTAGCTTTCACTTGGGTGATCGGGTCCTTAGGGCAGACTTTCTTCAGAATTTGCCTTCTGCATCTTCACAAACTTTCTAAAGCTGTGCATGCATTTTCCGGGTACATATGTGCATATATGTGTGGATGTTTACAAACAGAGTTAAAGCTATACATACTTAAAATTCCACCTTTAGGAATTATTTTGTCTGTTGGCATAGAAAAAAATTTCTTTTTCTTGAAATATTATGCAATTCTCTATATGGCAGTATCTGTATTCTCTTTAAACATAAAGGGATTTATCATATATCTAGTGCAAGGTCAAAAAAGAGTTTTCTTTATTTTTCTGTTTTCAGAATCTGACAGTGGAAATTCCTGCATTTAACTATCCACAGAAAAAAGGCACCCTATACTTACTTACCACAAGTTAAGTTAGAGCTGCCAAAGATTTATTCTCTCTGAGGATTCGGATTAGTGTTTTCTTTTTTTCCTCCAGAAATGAAAGACTGCATCTGAAAAATCCTGTCAAGTTCAGTTTCGCTTCATTGTTCCTCAGTCCATAAACTTTTCTTTGTGCTGAAGAAAATGTACATAGGAGGTGCTGAAGAGGAATGAATCTGGCAAATATTACTAACATATGCCTTTCACTAGGACATAGTTCAACTTCTTATTCTATCACTCTTTGTTTGAAAATTGCTCTGCAGTCATACAGGAACTACATAAACTGTACCTTTGGCTTTTTGTTCTCAGCTAAATGGGAACAAGAAATACAGTTTTCATCATTACATTTCTGATAAAACAAAGGTTTTCCTCCTTTGCTCTGGCATGTTTTCAAGGTAATATAGCTTGCCATTCTTAAATAAAATAATCAGTGAGGGTTATATGCAAAAGCCTTCATAATTTTCAAGTCAAGAGTCCAAAAGTGCCTCCTAAGAAACAACATCTTGCTTACCAAAGCCCTTCAAATAATAGCTATTTTAAACAGGAATAACAATGAGAGGTTTGCTGTATAAATGATATTGTGTATAAATGAATATAATATTTTCCTTTTTGTGTATGCACAAGTGTTGGAAATATTTATGAGATTTTTTTTTTTTTCCATCTTTCTTCACCTCCGTGTTATTCAGCTTTTACCAGGATTAACAGTTTAATAGTGAAACAGGGCTCAGTGGAAATACTGTACCATTTTTTGTTTCCTATCAGCTGTATCACTTAATTGCAGTAAAAACTTGCTATTATAAAACACAGCTGAATATTGGTCTCTGCAGCTCCATTTACCATCTGTAGCGTAGGCATAATAATATTTAAGTGCTCCATGGGTGTGCTATTGGGCTTTGTTAGTTACGAGTAATATTTTATACTCCTTGTTGAAGAGAAGGGTCATGCCAAACAAATGCAGTTTTGAGAGATGCAGACATTTTTAGCAGTTCCCAGCAAGCAGGACAGAGCGTACCCCTTGCAGCACAGGAGGCCCTTTGCGATCGGTGGGTGTCCTACCTCCCAGCGAAGTGTGGCGAGAGCAGCCCATTGCTGCTCTGGGCCTGGAGAGTTCACCTGTGGCCATCCACTGGAAGAGGGAGAAGCGAGAAGGATTTCTTGCGCCTTTCTTCTCAGTCTCAAACCCTCGCTAAACTGGCACCAACTTTGCTGAAGCACTTTGAAGTCTTTGGCTGGAATGTGTTGTCAATGTATGGAATGTGTTATGGATGTATGGAATGTGGGGGATATTATTCTTCATTATTATTGTAGACTCAAGCTGTGCTTGAAAGATGTTGAATGTTGACTGGGTTAAATTCAATTAAATATAGTGGCAAGGATCTTAGGTTGTCTTAGACAAACACACACACACTCCTCCTTAATATGAAATAGTACAATATATAACTGAAAGTTGATATTAAATATTTTCAATTTTTTTACTACAATAAGGCCTTATATTTATTAGACCAGAAAAAGTTTCTCCTAGAGGACTTTTTCTCTTATGCCATCCAAGAGGTAAATAGTTATACTCCTAGCTTTTCAAATGCATGCTTGCGATCAATTAAACTTTCATAAAGGAAGCTTCAGTTACTTTTAGATAAAAAAATTTACCCATGGAAACAGAAGTAATTTGGGGAAGTAAGCCTGGTGGAAAGTCAAGCTCATTAGCTTAAATGCTGGAAAATGCGCTCTAGTGCTGATAAGAAAGAACACACCACTGAATGGATTAAGCTGCTTATTTGTATAAGAATACAGCAGTTTTCATTGAGAAAATGTATTGTACAAAGAATCCATATACTTCCATGTGAGCAAGTGTGAGGCAGGTGCACAAATTAATGAGGGATATAAGGCATGTTTTTTCTCACAGCCTATGGCACATGGGCAGATCTAGGGCAGGTGTTCCAGTTAATGGGGAAAATATATTTGTGCATGGGGAAACATCCCTTTTTATGCCACAAAAAGGACCACGCACATGTTTCATAATGGAAGGAGCTTGGGACTTCATTCACTTGAGTGGAACAACAGGCTATTCCATTGGGATCGTGACCGCGTTGTGAAAGTGAGAAAGCAAAATAGCCCTGCACTGTGGTGTGTTACCACATTAGCAGCTTTCCATTGCATCAGATAGGACAGGGGAGTTTGTCTTTCACTGCAAAGATGCAAAACTTGCCACCTCCTGCCCTTTTATGTTCTCATAGCTCCTATGTATTGTAGTGGTGAGAGCTGATGCTGTTGCTGGAAGGTAATCGATTAGCAGCTGAAAAAAAAAAGAAAACCAAACCTGAAGGAACTTTTCAGCTCATAAAGCTTTTATGAGCTGAAAAATGCTTATGGGGGTGGTGTTTAATAGTGGTTGAGGGGATGCTGGAAACATAACTCCCGTCTGTATCAGGAGTAATTTGCACACCTGCATTTTTTGGAGACATTTAAAAGTCTTTACTTATATGTGAATATGTTTCAAAGTGCTTCTTGGACCCTGGGACTCACACCAGCTCTGTCTGGTTTCTTGTCCCCTCCAGCTTTGAACAGAATGAAATTGCAGGAACTTGTGCTCTGTAGATGTGGAATTTTATGGAAAGAGGTTACAAACCTTTGTGTTTCAACATGTAATTCTCTGACATGCATATTTCTGTCTTAGCAGTGTAAGAGGGCATGTGAAATTTGAATGAAATGCAGCATGGTAATGAGTCATAGTCATAAACCTTAACAAAGAAGGCAGAATAGAGTCTTTTCAGGTCCGTCTTAGGCCTCGTCTTAAAATGCATTTAATCCTGTTGTCTTCACAGTTCCTTCTGGAGGGCTGTCCCAGATCGTCATGGCTCTCTTTAAGTCTGATTCCAATATCTAGCCTGAATTGCTTCTTGGCCAGTTTATACCCATGTTTATTCTTGCCAGCATTGTCTGTAGCTTGAATAGGTCTTTTTTCTTCCTGACACTTATCCCTTGATACTTTTATTTCTCTGCTCAGTTGTAGAGAATAACCATGTCCCCTTTCAGCCTTCATTTTGCTAACTTCTGAGGGGAATGTGTGCGTGGGAGAGTGGAAATGCGCTGGGAGCATGCTGGGAGGAAAGACGCTGGCTCTGTTCCGGAGGCTGTGGGTGTCAGGATGGTGCTTTGGCCAGACCAGACGATGGTGTGGAGGGACAGGAACAGCATGCCTTGCAACACCATTTCCAGGCAGCACTTCCCTTGCAGTAGAGCCAACTTCAAAGCATGCAGCATGCAGGCTTGTGTCTGTCTGCACCTGTACCCACATTGTTCTCTTTTAAGTTATTTTATTTATGTCCACTGGCAAATATCTATCTGGACACTGTTAGTGTCCAGATGTAGTATACACACATGTGCTATGTTGTAGTATACAACTATGTTGTAGTATACACACATGTGCTATGTGTAATTTTTGGTGTACCTTTCAAAAACTATGTGTATTAGAGAGACTTCTGCTGAAGGTGAAGAGGCTTTGTCTTTTATGTGCTGAAATCACCATTTGTTTCTCCTCAAATGAAAAGTATATGCTAGTGAAACCTATTGTTTATTCAAAGGACCTATTTCAAATCAAAGTTTATTGCAAAGGAAAGATGCTGTCTTGCATTCACTGCATTCTGCTGCTTTAGGTAGTGACTGGTAACATGCCCAAGTGGATGTGTATGAATAGGACTTCCCTGCCTGTGCAAGTTGTTCAGCGTTCTTAACAAATGCTTAATTCTTGATACCACTGTCATGCATTTATGAGAAGAAGAGTTCCAAATTTACCTAAACATTGCAGTGAGCAAAGTACAATTTAATTTGCAAGTACATTTCAACTTGTATGCATTTGGACGTGGTGTTCTGTGGCCACGGTTTGTTGGTACTGTGCAACTAGACTGAACTGAATTAACTTCTGGTGGGATGTTGAAGCAACAGTAAAAGTGGCCTCACATGCGCTGAACCAACATCCCACCTTATTAAATGCAAAATCTCCTATTTATTTAATGGAGGGCTGGGCTTGTCTCCTTATGAACTGTAACGTTCCAGATGACATTAAGACTATGGCAGCTGCTGCTCCTCATCAACCCTGGAGAAAGACCACATTCCCTGCTGCCCTGAGCGTGCTGCAGTCAATGGACATGGTCTTATTTCAGTGTTTGAGTTAGTAATGTGGTCCTTCCTGGTGGTGTTTTGTTTTGAGCCCTGGGCTTGTGTGTTCAGCTAAGAAAGAAAACCACCTTGTGGTTTTGAAACACATTTCCAAATGAAACAGGTTTGTCAATGTCCGATAGCTACTCAAGTCATTTTCATGCCCTGAATGACCGAACTCTCTTATGTTATTCATAAAACCTGGCATAGACACAGCCAAGTTCTTATTTTTTTCTGGAGTAACTGAAGTGTTAAATGCTAAATAACATGGCCAGATTCTGATATCATCTTCCCCAGTGTAATTACACCATAGTAATTCCAATGAGGTGATTGAGAGCAGAATTGTTATGGGGATGTGGGGATGGTAGGTATCAGAATGTCTTCATAACGTTTACAGCTTCTGGTTCATTCTATAATTAGGTGATTTTTTCTTCAGAACAGATTTGTGTCACATATTTAACCCAAACTGATAGACCTGTTGCTTAATTAAACCAGTTGGAATTCTTCTATATTAGAATACTCATGTTGTACTGGTGCTGTGGAGGGTGTTTTAAAAGAGGTTGGACACCATCACATATAGATCATATTTAAAATGCAACAGCAATGATGCCCTGTATGAAAGCAAGCCCTAATAAACAAGTAATTGTAACAAATTCAAGCTTTTTGTACACTGCTCCTTTTTCCAAAACAAAGGAAAAGAAAAAAACCAACCCCATATCCAACAGAGCTGAAACTTGATACTTAGAAAGTTTCTCAGGAAGCTAAGACTGTGAATTAATAAGTAGTCTTCAGGCCACTATTGCTGGCTCTTCCTGAAGACTTATTATAGAACAATAATTTCTTTTTTCACATTCCTTTATAGACTTCCATAGATACAAGGAACAATGCCCTCACATTAAATACTACACATTCCCTGCTGTTTTTGCATTGTTTCCAAGGAAACGCCTCAGATCTAGACATAGGGATTACACATTTCTAGCTTTCTTATAGCTCTGTGTTTATTCATGAGGGGGCAGAAGCTAGTTGTATACTCTACCCTATGTGAGGTAGGAACACTATGAAAATCAATGAAACTGAAGTATTTCTAGATCTCCAAAATGTTACTTAAGCATTTATTTGTTCTTACCTTAATTGAATTATTTGGCTTCTTGGGCTATATGCTTTTTTTCAGTTTATTTTGCCCACATTCAGAGCCTGTCAGGTGTGAACTAATTCATAGCCATATAACCATGTTGGTATAGGATGGAGTATGTGCTAACAGGTTTATAGTCAAAAGTCTGCCCCCCTCTGCTATTTTTTTAGTACTGCACTGAGATTACCACAGCTAGGAATCTATTTTTAGCGATAGTTGGTTGAAAACTTTTGTTCTCAAGTATTGTCCAACAAAAATGTCTTTTTCAAAAAACAAATGTTTATAAAAACAAATTAATATTTTTCCAAAACAAATATTCCATTTATGCCAAGGAAAAAAAAACTAAATGGAAAAAGTTCTGCTTTTAAAAGAAAAATGAAACCATTTCTCATTTTTATATATGCACGGACTATATGGTTAAAAAGAAGCTCATGCTCTGTGTGCATTATATGTTCTTTTCCCAGCTCCAAGCAATGAAATGGTTAAATATTTACAGGTGTACTGCAGCTTGCTCTCAGATAAGTCTTCTCCAGTTATAAGCTTATTCTAGAGTATTTGCTGCATCAGGCTTCCTTTTCTGCTCTGCTCTTCTTTCTATTTCATCTGCTGTTCACATGTTTCTGCAGAGTTCAGGAAAGGGTGAGGATCAAAGGCACACTAAAAGTTGATCCAGATAGAAATTATGTATCAAAATACTGGTTTCGTACTTAATTTTTGAAAGTCTTTCAAGCACATGATGCTGCGCACTCCTTTTCCTAAAATTGTGTCTGAAAGAGAGAGTCACACCTGTGTCATTTCATCTGCAGCAGTGGGGTTTTTAAGGCCTTAATGTTGGTTTAACTGAGAATCTGGTTTATCCCTAGGCTGCTTTGGATGTTTAATACCCAAAGCAATCATGTTTATTAACCCCTCTAGCTAATTTTCAATTTTTTTCAGCTTTTTTTCCACAAGTCAAGGGATGATGTTAAGAATATTCCATTAAAATTGCAATTACAGAATCCACTCTGTGTCTTCTGAATAATATTTGCAAAGCACAAGACTCAGATTTATGTGCAAAAATCCACGTACCATGTATGTCAATATTTATGTGCATAATCACTCTAACTGTATATTCTAAAACATAAATTTGCATTTAAAATATTATGAAGATACTATAGTAACCTGAGTTACTACTGCTACTGCTGTAGTAACTCAAGTCATTTTGCACAAACAGATGGATCTAGGACAAGGGTAATTTGCCCCACAACGGACTATTCCAACACAGCTTTGGTCATATTTCAATGAAGAAAACTGAAGCTTAAAAAAAAGATTTGCCATGACAGAATGGCTGTATGTTGCCACATGATTAATAACTCTAAATACAGGAGCAGGGACTGCAGCCAAACAGTGCATCTAATCAGCTGTCATTTTGGGTGCTGGCTGCGTGACCAGTGGGCTTGTACAGACATTAAATTAAAAGTGTGCTTATGAGGTACTTGAAATATGCTTGGAAAATTGTAGGGGATAAAATGTCAGAAAACCATCGTGATAAGTGGCGGTACAGATACATAAACTTTTCCAGATATCTGTAAAAAGAGCATTGTGGGGTAGATCAGGTGGGGTAATCATCATCATAGCTTTAGTTCTTTGAACAGAGTTATTCAGAACGATGCCATTTTGCATGGGGAGGATTCTCCTGAAAATGTATGTTTGGTTTTTTTCCTTCCTTCCCGCCTTCCTGCCTTCCTTCCTTCCCTCTTGCTCTCAAGGCAACCTATGCAGAGTAAGTAACTGGATTTAGTAAAATTACCTACACCGACACCCCCCCCCCCCCCCCCCCCTCCAATATCCAGCCACATCTATAAACACTGCATCTGTCTTAGAACTTGAACATCAGAATATTTTCTGGTTTTATTTTTGCCACATAAAATTTCTCCTTTGAGACAAATTACTTTGATTAAGAAAGTAAAATTTAGCACATGCCTACTATGTAAACCAACCCTTATTACTCCTACACTAATATAATATCAACCTAATTTTTTCCAGAACTGCCACATTAAGGGGTATACTGTAAGTTTGCTCCTAAAGCCAAATATTGTTGACATTATTGGAGAAAGGGACAGGGGAAGGAATATTCATTATAGACCATTTCACATCTGAGCAGCCAGAGGAGCAGTCAAATGGTGGACATCTGCTTTGACATTGTAACTGTAGTATTTTGACTTTTGCCCCAAATTTTTGCTGTGATAAGTTGGTTTTTGGTTCTTCTGGGAGGGGACACTCTCTTCCCATGTTAGTAGGGCCAGAACTGGTTCCTTCGTGTTCCATCTGTGTAACAGCAGAAATGTTTGAGGTTGCCCTGGTGTAACATGGTGTAAGCTTAACCAAGGGATTGCGGTGAAGTGGGCTAGGAAGAGGCAAGACCCATTGATATCTCACTGTTTGCACCTCAATCATGGAACGCTACACATGAGATCAAGGTTGAAGTCGTTCTGGTGAGCAGTTGCTTTCCTTCCCAGCCAGCTCTTCTGTTTACCACCTGACCTCATGAGCCGTCCTGTGGAGTTTGGCTTTTCTATATATACATCTAATCCAGATACCGTGTGACTGCACAGTCTGACTTTTTGCTTTGTTTAGGATTTCAGCTGGAGGAAATGATTTATTACTTGCCAGTTGTTTGGTTTTGGGTTGTTTAGCCCTGCAGAGTTTTAGAATTGTCTTCTCTGTAGGCAGTAAGTAAAATGTTGTAATTGGAAGGATGCTCGTGTCAGGGACTGCTCAGGAGGAGACACTGCTGGCTGGAGTGTCATTTTGTTAATGACATATTGGAGTAGAGAGGAAGTGGGAATAGTTGTCCTTAGAATATTGTATGACAAATATTCAGTCATTATCCAGGGAACTGTATCCTCCACTTGCTGGGGCTGAGACTTGACACTGCAAGGCTGCCATTTTTAACAACTTGACATTTTACTCAATCTGTTTTTTCTTAACAAGTTTACCGCTGCGTCAGGGGGGGAACGCAGGAAGCAATGAAGCTGAAGGAAATGCCAGAGGTTGCCAGAAGGCTTCATGATATGCTTTTATAATAAAATGGTTCCTTTATTTCTGACATGGTTTTTGCATCATCATGTCTATTACTTTAAAATTTGGCAGGGGCATTTAAGCACAACCACGCAGACCAGAGCCCTGTGCAAAACAGATGTCCACAGAAGCGACATCCACTTTCCACAGGTGTTTCTGGTCATAGCCAACTCTGTCAAGATGGAGCTTGGGGGGCAATGGTATAGCTGTAAAAAGGCTGCAATTTAGGAACATGCCAGCAATTGATACTCAGGTTTTCAAGGGGTCTGTGTCTTGCGTGGAAACAGAGACACCCAAATATGGTAAAGCAGACTGGATAAGTGAATTTGAGTAGGCAAGACTGACCACCCACCTTGAATTACTTTCAACTTCTGCCCAGCCAGCTGTGCAAAAATGATTCTTTTCAAATATTTTCTTCCAGAAATTTACTTGAGTAATTGAGATTTTTATGCAAGGTCAATTTATATATGATTTTTTTTTTTTACTGCTGATGAGATTTAAAAAATGCAAACTTCTCTTTTGACTGTCAGGGGGAGAACAAAACATAAATTTTGATAAAATTTAGAAGGTAAAAAAAGTAAACCTATTGAAACGTGCCCTACATCCTTAAGCATTTCTAAAGGGAGCCAAAGTTAACAAAACTTTTAGAAATATATATCCAGCTGGGGAACATTTTTAAGTGAACTGAATAAAACTTTTTGTTTATTTAGACTGAACAGTAATCAAGAACTGGGTTTTACTAGACCTCATCATACATACTAGTCATGTTAATGTGAGGTAGAAGGATTAAAATACTAAAAAGTTTAATTATTTCTGGACCTTTCTTTGTTGTCTTTTACTTAGGTGTGTATAATAGTAGCCATGTTTCTTTAACACCTTAGACCAGCTCCTTGGCAGTATTCCCACCTTTTCCTGTAGGGGGGGGGAGATGGGGTATGCCTGAAGCACTGTTGCACTTTGACCGTGCTTAAGTAGGTTAATGATATTACAAGATGGCACAAGTTAGAGAAATTGCATGTACCGAAGGCTGACACTT
>NW_008825533.1:1640497-1649768 GCF_000699105.1 Pygoscelis adeliae
AATGTTTGTTTCAAAATCTTATTTCTTTTGAAATGAGATGAAAAGAACAATTAAAAAAATCCCTTTTCTATGAAACAAAATGGCCCAAAAGATGTTATCAATGTTTTATTTCTGTAAAATTGAAGCTTTCTGTTCCAATTTAAATGTAATATTTTAAAGGGAGGGGGTAAAAAAACCCCTAAACACAAAGGTTTTGAAACAACAACAAAAAAAATTAAATAGTTTTTTTGTAGGGGGGCATCTTGTCAGATCACTTCTTCTTCAGTATGCTTTTAAAACAAAATACATTCAATAAGACCGACACATTCATGTGGAATTGGTTGAGTTTTGTTTTGCTGGAAGAGTTCCAGCAAGCCATAGTCATAAAACTGCTTGAATCCACCCAGACTGCAAATCTGGTCCCTGGCAGAGCTGAAGTTCAGGGGAGTCAATATATGACATAAAGCTGTTTAAGTCTTTCCTCGTGCTAGATCCTCTCCCAAGTCCAGATACGAGGCTTCACTGGACTTTCAGAGGGTTTAAATAAACCATTTTGAACCTCTTCTACTTTGAGGACTCCTAAATATTTTCCAGATGAAGTGGAGACACCTGTTGGCTGAATTTAAGCCTGCTGACTATAGGCTCGCTCTTGGTAGGTCACCTTTGCAAACCTGTCAGGAATGTCCCACAAATGTGCAGGGATTTTGAGACAACACATTAAAGCCATTTGTTTAGGTTATTCAGAGAGTCTTAATCAAACACAGTGTGCATGTTTGCTGAATTATTCTGTGGATTGTCTGTTTGGATCCGCTTTTCATAGCAGCTTCAATCTGCAGCAAATTCTATGAATGTACAAAAATGAGGAAGATGATGATTCATGCGTCTGCCTTCGGTCCTCATTGCCATCAGTGTGCTTTTCATAGCACATTTTTACAATCTGTTCCTGCAATGACTTTGTCAGAACAATGGGTTTTGAACGAGTAATGGTCTAATCAATAGCTGTTATTAAGCTTGAGACATCCAACTTGAGTTGTCATTTAACAGCCTATCTAAGCTGATGGTCTATTCTTCCATGATGAGCTGAACCATTGTGCTAACTGCTAGGTATTAGGTATTTTGCTTGTCCCCTGGTCCTAGTCCCAGACACCTCTGACCTTGATCTCAGAGCATCCGCTCAGTTGGAGGTGATGTTTAAGGCTGTTGCCAGAGAGTGCAAGTTTACTGTTATGTGTGTGATGGGAGTCTTCTGCAGGCGGTGATGACTGTGGTACTGTGCAGACCAACTGAGGTAAAAAGAGGAGACGTGTAAAAATAAATGTAGAGTACCTATCTGTGGGGAAGAAACAAGGTGACTTAACATGGAAAACAGAGTAGTTAACAAGTTTCTTCCCCTGCACAGGGGAAGAAAAAGCAGATTTTCTCAATTTTTGCCTTAAATTAAATTGTTTATTGCTTTTCTCGCTGAGCCAAACGTTTTTTATTTTCATTGCAAGTTACCGCATTACCTTTTTCACAGTCACCGACAATTACATTTGCAGAAATTTGATACAAAACACATATGTACAATATTTTACTGACATTTTAGTCATACTATGGTCTAAGTTCACACTGATATAATTCTGTTGAAGCAAAACCTGAAATTTTCTGCTTATCAAGTGCAGGAAGCAATTTGACTAATGCAAACTATTTTGTTTTTTCATGCTAACCTGTCTTGTGGTTATGGGTTCTTGGTGGTGAACGTTATGGAGTTTGTGATAGTGTCAACATTATGCAATGAAATGAATGCTTTCGAAACAAAGTCCAAAATGGTTTTGGTCTTCTTTTTAAATTCTTTTTTTCTTTTTAGCCCTATTCTAATCAGAATATAGGGCCTGATTCAAAGTCCAAAGAACATTTTATGAATCTTTCTGTGAATTTCATGGGTTTATCAGACCTCTTAGTCCTTCTACAAAAGGCTGAACTCTTACCTCTCACAAACAACTCAGCATGTTGCTATGAAGAAATAAATGGACAAATTGAAGGAATCTATGGGTGAAATTCTGTTATCTGCAGGATGCCAGATTAGATGTTAACAGTCCCATTTTGAATAAGACTTCAGAAATCTGTGCTAAATCCATGTCTTCTGAATGAAATATTTTGGTTTTTGAAAGTTTGGAAAACATCAGAATCTGTTTTCTATTTAATTCTCTATTAATTCTTCTTCAGCTGCTTATCTGAAGGTTTTTGAGAGAGAAAATGCTTTTTACTGCCTGCCCCCTCAAAAATTATCTTGGAAAAGCCCTTTAAGGTTCTTTGTAGAATACTAAAAGTCTTCTCAAGAAAAAAATATTACTACACGTTACACATTTTTTGGATGTGCAAAACTTAGCTTGTCCATCAGTAACATAGAGGCAACTTTTATATTTGATCCAGTGCAAAATTAATGTGGGTTTAGAACAAAATGTCATTAGAAGGGTTGTAATGGAAATTAATGCCACCTCAGTCAATCACTCTGTGGTTTATGTAGTAGCAGTCAAGTCCTCTTGCGGCTAAAAAGCACCCAGTAGCCAGAGGGATTTCCATTTCTTACACATAGTTGACTGTTACTGAGATAGATGCCTATTCCATACAGCTAATTTAAAACATCTAGATGTAGTAAATGGATTAAGAAACACTCTAGGCTGCATAAACACTCATCCACCTATCTATTCCATCTCTATTTCAGTGCATACCTCATCACTTTCCTCCATAAGAGGCTGTACTGATAAATCTCCTTTAGGACTTGTTTGGATTGGCAGTCTGAACTGACAACCCTTGGTTTTACTGCTTTTTAGCTACTTGTTTTTACTTTCTTTTTCTTGGAGTCATAGTAACAAAGCACCTTTGAACAAGTGCTCCTTTCGGCTTGTTTGCCATGATAATGTGTGAGCTATTGATAAACATATTTAGGAGCCAAACTCCTTTCCTTTTAAGTCCTCATTTCATCTATTATTAATAATCTCAGGTCTGTATGTCTTTATCTGCAGCTGGAATGGACATGAACTTGAATAGGGGCAACATATGTCAGCTGCATCTAGACAGTTTAAAACCATTGCAAGTGTTTGTGTGTCTGCCCTAAGGGTCTAACAAACCAGTTCAACAGATAAGACTTTTCCCTCCTGTATTCATATTTTATGGTAGCACTTAGGTTTTCATCCTAGTGTCTTACTTATTCTTAGAGGACAATGTTATATGTTATATGAGCTATATTGTTATGTAGATTATTGGCCATCTCTGGGGTTTAAGAGAATTTTCCATAGCTGTTAACAGTAGGCATTGGCAGCTTGGTTGTTAACACTGAATAATCAAAGCTCTAGAAAGGAGAAGAAATTCTAATAAAAAAAAAAAAATTCAATTGGTTTCTTTACTATTTTCTTAAAAGCTGGTTATTTTTTTCTTGGAAAAAAAACCAAAACAAAAACATTTTGTATTTAATGAAAGAGCCTCCTGAAAGTTTATTATTGGAATATCATACCTTTAGCTAAGGTTCTTTTATGTGGATCTTTGTGGCATGTGAGATCTTGAAAAAGCTAACAAAGTAAAAGTAAGGTCTGATAGAGATCTTTGCGTATGTAAGAATTTGTATATGTCTTCTAGGTGAATTTAGAACAGATGTTGTTAATTAAATTTATTACCTACCATAAATGATTTAGCGTGAGCTAGTAATTTGGGGGACTCCCAGGTGTGCACTGCTACAAAAATAATACACTGGTCAGAACTTGTTAGTCATGGTACCCTCCTACAAATTACAGCCTATTCAGTCCCATCCAGGTTTTTAAAGTCTTTTTTTAATGTATGGTTCTGTGCAAAAGCATGCTACATGCTTTGTGCACACAATCCTAACAGCTGTGTATGAAATCATAATTAATCCTTATGTCACATTAGTCTATATACCAGGTTATTTATACGTATTCCTTCTTAAGCTATGCACACAGTACGAGCCATCTTTCTTGCCCATGAACATTTCTATATGTAGTTCTCTGGTTCTGTGTGTTGGTGCAGTTATTTTACAGTGAATTTACTGAGAATCAGAAACTCTCAAAGCTCCCTAGTAGCTTTGACTTGCCATTCCCCCTTCAGTTATTGAATTCCCATGTTTTTTTGCATTAACAGTTTTGAAAAGAAAGTGTGTAATTCTGTGCTGATTAGAACTACTTTTATGAAATTAGGATTCCTCAGTATGACTAACGTTGCTGTTGGCTAAAATTTGTGGATTCTGAAAGTGATGTTATTAGACGTGCTTCTCCACATCATATTGCAAATCTTGGACAAATAACTAAATTCTTGGCTTTCTACTTGCACAAAATTTGAAAGGGAGATCTGGGAAGACTCAAATAAATGGCTGCAGAATATATTTTTCTGTGGCATCGGATAGGCTCTGTAAATATTTTTAACCTACTGGAGGAAGTAACAGGGAGAAATTCTCTCTTTACAAGCATTGCATAAAACAACTCCCAACAAGCATATGTGAGGGAGAGAGGAGGAGTTTCAATTCTGTAGTCATCTAATAGAGCTGTCATAACACCAGGCTTTGTTGGGGCAATACAAAATAGCTAGGCAGAAATGAGGTTAAAAACAACATTTTTTTGTTGCACTGGGGGCGCTGAGCTTAGTGCTGTACAAACTGAATAGTTTAGTGGAAATACACAATGCTAAAGGTGATTTATTCTCTGTAAGGCTGGCATGGATCTTAATTTTTCCCAAGTTGTTTAACAATTAGATCAAAGCCTCAGATTCAGGGTACCTTATTAAGTGTTCTTTGTAAAACAGACCTGAAGTTGCCATTTACTCTTCAACCGGAGGTTTAGCAAAACGAAGATTCAGTAATACTTCATGAGTTTAGCTGTAAACATAGCGTAAGATATGAGAACATTAATTCTCAATAGAGTTGCAATGACCTTTTCAAGACCCACATTGCAGTCAATTTGCACACACAAAACACCCCAAGCCAAAGAATCACAAGCCTTTCACAGTGCTCTGCGTCATTTTAATGTGATTTAATACATTCTTTTCCAGAATGATCACCTGATTACTCTATCTCTGAGGGCTCAGTAGTCATAGAGGTTAAATGATGTTCATATGTAGGCAATTACTTCAAACTAATGAAATACTTTACCTGTCAGGTTCTCATTTTTTTACATCTTGTAAATAGATTTAATGGGGAAGATTTACTTAAAAATTGTGCTCTGTCATATACTGGGTATGCCAGAATATCTGCAAATATTCTCTGAGGAGCAGTCATTGCTGACAGCACTGTAGGACAGGAGCTCTGTACGTTGTTTCAGATCCTCTACTGGCAGATGTAGACAAAGCTTCATTGGCTACACCACTTTATACCAGCAAATAGTAATTTTGCTTTGGGCAAAATGGCTATAAACACAGACTCAGAATAAAGATACATTCATGGAATAAGAATTCAGCACAAAGTTTCCAGCTTCAAGTCAGTCAGCCAAGCCTGAAATTTGGCTTTTTTTCCTGAGGCGGTTGTATCTTTTTTTTTTTTTTTTAATGAGGGTAGCATCTATTGCCTGGAACAGAAGGTTTGAAGTACTGTTTATGCTGAGAGGGCACATTTTAAAAGTGTCTATCGAATTTGGGATTATAAATCTTAGAGGAATTCATGAGGACTTCTGCAGCTAAATCCTTGTCTACTTAGAACTTCTTTCCTCCTCTTCATCTGCTTGGCCACCTAGAAAAAAATTTGAGAGATTTGCAATCTGTGGGAGTGTGTAAATAATTGAAAGAAAGTGATATGCAGAAGCAAATAGCTAGACTTTACTCATGTTACTGTCTGAATGGTGATTGATTTTTGAACCTGGGATATTTTTCTTATTTGTTTCATGATGCTTTATAATGCCAAATAACAACAACTTTGCAAAGTGAGACTTTATTTACTGACCTAGGGTCCAAGTGTAAAGAATAGAACAATTGATGTAGTTTTTATGGCGTTCCTAGTAATTTGAATTACTCTATGCTGAGAACAAATGGAGTTGCAGAGGTGTATTTTGTACGTCCTATTTTATTTTATACTTTGACTTGCTTAGCTTTGTCTAAGTTCAATTTTTGGTAAAGGTTAGCTAGCATCTCAAATCCATGGAAGCAGTTGCTGCAGGTTGGAACCAGAGTCTTTTGGTCTAAAAATGATTTTCATCTTGTCCATTTCTTATCTCTGCTGAATAGTGTAGAATAAGTTAGCTCAGGTGTGGGTTTGGGACTAAACATGCATGGCAATCGACAGGACTACATAATCAATGTTTTCAATATACACAAAGGCTTCAAGTAGAAAGTCAAACACTGTGGCAGCATTTAACTTTGTATCAATAGAACACACTGAATTTACTATCTTTGAATTTTTTTGTTGGTTTTTTTTCCTCCAATGGTTTGCTTATACTTCATATGTCTACTATAATGCGCAACCGTCGCTGTCACTTAGTGATTATGAAAAGCTCTCTTTTTTTTGCAGATCATCCGGTGAACGAATTTTTGGATCTGTTCAGTCGCCACATGCTTCCTCATGCAATAGATGAACCCCACATTGATGCAGAATCAGCTCAGACTGAACCCTGTACTTCAGACTCTGTGCAGGATTCATCTGAATATATAATATTGGATCCTTTCTTTCCAAACCTTATAGAGTTTGAAGAAGAGGAAGACTGTGAAAATACTACTGATGTTACAACTCCTCCAGCTTTGCAGTTCATCAATGGAAAGCAACAAGTTACTAGTGCACCTAAGAGCACAAAAGCTGAGGAAGCGAGAAGTGACCAAATTGAAAGCGTTGCACATTCAAAAAATGTAACCTTTTCTCAAATCAATGAAACAAACACATTTATAATACCTGAAACTGAAGCTTCTGGTACTATGCAGCCAAGCAAAGCTGGAGAACTAACAGGGGCGTTTGAAGTTACACAACCGACAGCAGATGTTGCAATGTTAGAACCTGTTTATAGTGGTGAGTCAGAAGTTGCCACAACAGATAAATCAATAACCATTACTTCTTCATATGAGCAGTCTCTGCAAAAAAGTAAAGAGACCGTAACACAGCAGGGAACTGAGGAGAGCTCTACTAAAGATACAAAAAACTTGCTTTTGATTACCAGCGAATCTTCTGGAGATGGCTCCACCGAATCTGATTTATCCAGTTCTGTTTTCTCAGATGAAAAAAATTCTGGTATAACTTCTGCTCCTGATGCATTTTCTGTGGAAAGTTCTGCTGTAACTGCTTCTCTGGATGCAGTTTTTAATACTGCTACGGTAGGCATAGGTGTGAAAGACCTTATTCCGGAAGAGGCAACACCTGCTCCAGGAGACCATGATAACTCAACTATTAAACTTAATGCAAATTCCCCTGTTGAAAATCTTCTGGAAACAAGTAGCCATACAGCAAAGCCTGAGATGAGTGCTGCTTCTTTCATAGTTCTGGAAGGCTCTGGAGATGTAGAAGAGGACATCACTACAACTTCAGCCATGACAACGGAAACAGCAGTAACAGAAACACTTTCAATGCAAGATATTTCTTTGGGCTCTGGCATAGTACTGCCATCAGAAATTTCTGTAACCATTTCAGGAATCACCTCTGCTTTACCCAGAGGAATAAGCGCTCTTTATTCTGCTTTTGATGAAAGTTCTGCAGTAACTGTTGCCACCAATTCTGTGTCTGAGTTTATTACGGAAAAAGTAGTTGCCAGCTCTCTTGTAACAGAAAAGAATATTGAAGATGAAAAAGAAATACAGACCACTGTTTATTCAAGTCAGGAAAATTCAGCTACTGCTGCAGAGGGAAATTTGGAGTTGAATGAACTTGGAAGCACTACTAGTGAAGTCGGAACTGTAAGTCAAGAGCCCACCGTGCTCAGAAAAACAGTACCAGTAACAGGTACCATAAGTTCTGAAATCAAAAAGGTCACCACCATTCCTCTCTTGAGAGACAAGAAGCTTTTTATAGATGAAGGATCAGCAGAAGAACCAGCAGACATATTTTTAGGGGGTCCCACAAGAGAAGTGGTAAGTACTGACTCCCCATTTATTGATCCAGGTTCTGGAGACATAGATGTTATCATTGAGTCTGCTACTTTGACTTCAGTTCCATTAAGGCCTGTCACTGAAACACAAACAGAAAAGCATGAAGGAAAAGTTTACAGCATAGATGATGCTTCACTGAAGAATGCAACAGGATATGAAGAACATGCAAGAACAGATGAATTGGCAATATCAGTTTCAAGTACTGGGTCAGATGCCTTGACAAAGGAGTCTGGAGTAGCAAGTCAGATGTCCCAGGAAGTGTTTAGTACAGGAAACCCGGGAGAACAAAACCAGGAAACAGAACCAACTTATACAGCTCCTTCTGAAGTAAAATCTAGGCCTGGGTCTAGAAAAGAGATAATATCTCATGTGGCACCAGGAGTTAAACATGAAGATTTAGAAACAGATGAAGTCACATCATCTCCAGAGTCAGTGGTTAGTAACAGCCCTCATGACATCATGGTGACACACAGTACTGCCAGTATAAAAGCCGTAGCTGAATCTACAGAAAGCAAACATGGAAAGGTTAGTTCTTCAACTGTCTCATTAGGCAAGATTCTCCTGATTGAGCATGGCTCTGGGGAAGAATTCAAAGGTGACAGCAGCACTACAAAAGTCATGTCTAATAGACCTACTGAAGAAATACTTGGAAGTCATTTGTCATTTATTGATCAGGGATCTGGAGAAGCAGACACATTCATTGAATCGTTTGCAAAAACAACAGTTTCACCCACTGGGAGACCAGAAACACAAGAGAATTATGACAAAAAGGTTGTCAGCACACCATCTATGGATCATGCCTTCACTACGGAACCTGATGAGCTAGTCACAAGTGCTGAACATGAAGTAACCACAATGGGAACTGTAACTGACATAAGAATGGAAGAGAAAACAATTGATGAACTGACAGTGAGAGCTTTTACTATGAAGATTCCTTTGGTGGAAGATATACATTCTGGAGAAGACAGGCCAAGGGAAATTTCACCAAAAGCTATAGAATCTTCTGAAGAAACAACAACAGACCAATTCTTTAAAAGTACACAGGCTAACCATGAACATCTGGGATTTTTAAATGTTCCGACTGTCGGTCCATATTCAGAAGAAAAGGAGTTAGAAACTGAATCTGTTAAAAAAATACTTTTGCCATTTAATGATGACAGAGTAACTGAGCCTGTAAAGATTGAAAGGAAATACATAAGCTCTCCAATTACAGATATAAAGCAAGAGGAGGAGCTGGAAAAAAATATTTTCA
>NW_008825533.1:1649795-1695136 GCF_000699105.1 Pygoscelis adeliae
CACTCCTGACACCTAAAGGAGAAAAGCTAACAAATAATGAGCTCCTCAGTGATCCATTATTTTCAGGTCAAGGATCGGGAGACGACCTTGCTGTTATTCCTTCTGTGGTGCCATTGGCTGTCAAAGAAATCATGAGTACTTCAAGTCCTCAAACTTCTCATCCTGCAAATATGGGACCCAAAGTTTCAACTGACAAGACACAAGACTTTGAAAGAGGAAGCACCGAGTCAGGTGCTGAAGTTAATGAAGAAGTTACAAGTGCTGTAACTGAGCTGCTGTCAGAAACAGAAGACCAGTTCCCCAGCTCAGTGATCACCAGTTCCCCAGCTTTAGCAGAAGAGAGTTCCAAGAACTTCAGCTCTAAAGAGGTTAAAGAGACGACGCATTATTTTGTTGCGACTGAAGAACCTAACAATAAGGAAACTAACTATAGGAGAGGAGAAAATGAAACAGATAGGACAACAGCTACTTCTAAAGCTGTTTCTCAGGAGGAAACTTCACATTTGCTGATTAAAGATGGCGTAACTCCTGTTGCTGTAATACTGAGTGGAACTCCTAATCTTGAAACAGAAGAATCGTTTGTAACATCAACAACAAAAATGCCAGACAGAGTATTACCTGAAAGCTCTGGAGAAGGATCTGGCTGGGTTGGTGTTTTAGATTCATCTTCTCCTGATATGTTTACTCATTTGTCAATACCCCCTGTGTCAAAAGTAGAACTAAATGCTTCATCTAGTGTTTCTGGGGAAGTTTATTCTGAAGTTATGACAACAGAGGCACCGATAGATGGATCAAAGACTGTGATCACAGGAATAGCATCCCTTTTTACAGAAGAAAAAGAGATTGTGACAAATCCATCTGCTGTTCATCCAAGGACAGCTACATCAGAAGAATTAACAAGTGATACTGGGATATATGAGAAAATTATTCCCATGATTGATGATAAAAGAAGTGTTTTATTGAATGTTTCTGTTTATGGTGATATTACACTAATTGAAGAACGACTTCAAATCCCATCAGAAGAAACAACTATTATAGACATGGATCACTCAAAATCAATGCCTGAAGATATAATAAGTGTGCAGACAATGCCAAATCCTGTCATACAATCAACATACGGTGGTGATGGTAGCATGACAGCTGAAGGGGAGAAATATGATTCAACACCTAAATTTTCCATAACCAAAGAGAAAGCACTTGGATCTGGTGACAGCCTTTCTCTGACTACTTCCAGTCAGCCAAGTAGTGAATCAGTAGCAGCTGGGCACAGACCAAAATCAGATGACAAGGATTTGGGTTCAGGAAATGCCATGAACTTTGCAACAGAAACTCTCATCACTACCAAACTCTCTGAACTGGGCATTTTCCTTCCTACAGCACCATCACTGGCAAGCCCTCATGTGCCTCATGAGTCTAAACATGTAACAAGCACAACAGAAGACACCTATGAGCTGAATACTTCAGCAAACAACCGAGTAATAGCAGATCAAAGTGAAACAATCTCTGTCTCTGGCTTTTCTGGAATGGGCCAAGAAGACTTGGGTGATAAGCAGCCTGTGGTTCCTTCTCTTACACCAGTTTTAATTACTGAGACAGAAAAGGCTTTGACAACTGACATGCTTGATTCAAGTATTGTCACCACACAGAGTACATCCCAACTGACAACTGTATCATCTAACAGGAATGAAGAAAAGTACCCAACAGTATACACAAGCACAAAATTGGCATCAGCAGAGTATGAAGAAACAGATTCAGTGAGCTTTTATTCTGTACCTCAAACTCCTAAATCCTCAGTAACTGTTCAGCTAGTTAATGGAGTATCTGTGTATCCTGAGGTAATCATTCCAAGTACATCATCATCAAAGGATTCAGATCAGTCCTATCATTCATCGGAAGGAACCTTCAAAGAGGTTAGTTCTGATATTGCAGCAACATATAAACCACCTACTACAGACCTTCTCGACAGAACAGAGTCTTCTCTGCTGGAGTTTTCTCCCAAGCCTGTTTCAGAAAGCACAACTACTGAAAGTACTCCTCACTTTAATAGGCTTGTAACAGATAGGACAGAGGAGACAGAAACCTCTGTAACTGATTTTGCTGTTGAGGAAGAAGCTACCATTTCTGGAGATTCTCCATCAATACATGTCTTGCCCACTGCTTTTCTGAATTTTGGAGAAAGAGTGAGCACAGATGTTCCAAAAGTTAGCACAATAAAATTTGAAGCTTCCTCAGGAAGAGTGAACAACCCCCGTCAAGAAGATGACAGGAGTACTGAGAGAGAAATCCCATGGCTTTTTTCCACACCTGTTTCAGATTCACCCAATAGTATTGAAAGTGAAGTATTTAAACCTTACCAGGAAGCAGTTACAATGCTAGCTTCATCTTCACAACCTTTGGATAGAAGCACAGAAACCCAATCAGCTTTGCTTGGTAGAGAGGAGATCACAACAATTTCTTCTAACATTGCAACAAACAGCACTGCCCCTGGAAACAGTCCGTATCAAAATGAGCAGTCAACGATAAGCTCTGAGGAGCCAAGTGCTATTGAACATGTAACTTCATCATTTGCCCTTCCGGAAGTCACTAATGGATCAGATTTCCTGATTGGCACCAGTGTGGGTTCAGTTGAAGGCACAGCAGTGCAAATTCCAGGTAACTTCCAAATATGATCGCTGTCGTATGTGTTTGTTGTGATACTTGTAAATGTGTGTCTTAACTCTGATAAGAGGTATGACAATCAGAGCGCCATGTGAAACAGCAACAGGACTCGTGAGCCTCAAGCTTTGAAATCAGCATGATTGTACTCCCTACAAAGTGAAGGAGAATGGGGGTACCAAAACTCAAGCTCAGTGACTTTTCCTGAGTGTTTGCATCATGGAGCTCTGGATCAGACTTGAGGTGACCAGCCAGTTCTAAAAGACAGGAAGGTAATATTGATTGTGGTAGAGAATTCAGCTGTAATTATTTAATTTTCCAATTTCCAACAGATAATTTTGTCTGATAGCTTTTCTGTGTTGGCATGATGATAGTACTTATACAATTGGATTATAGGTAGAGTTATTTTATAACATCCTGCAGTTGACTTAGAGAGCAGATCTAGTGCACATTTTAGGATCAGAATTTTCTATAAAAATTACCTTCTCTTAACCTACAAGATAACTTTCCAGACAAGAGAAAATCGAGACTTCACGTTTTCAGCCTGTCTGTAGATTTAACTGGTTGATACAGTGTCTGTCTCTTAAATTATAGATCTTTTTGTTAGATGTCATTTGCCACAGTATTTTGTTTTACGTAATGGTTATTAGGCACCATTTCACCAAATACATAGATGATGCAGGTAGAGTCAGTATGAGTAGCATTGCTTCAAATCTTATTTTGTCTAGATATAGCTGAGGAAAGAACTGAATTGGCTTAATTTTATAGGGTTTTCTATTATTTCTCCTCAAATAGTCCAGGTAGCTGTTGATTTGAAAATGTTTACTGGGAAAATATCCAGTCCATAGGAAGACAAACAGACAGTAAACGCACAATAAACATCATTAGGTGCTTAACATAGCCCTACATTTGGGACTTTCAGTGAAGCAGTCCTAAAACAAGCACTCTATTTTATGGATATGATCAGATTCTTTTCAGAACCTCCAATGCTAGATCCTGCTCGCTTAATTACAGTCCCAAAATTATGTAGATGGGATTTTCTTCTGGAGGCTTTCAACTGAACCTTCTGCTTTTCAGTGACTAGATAGGGAACTTGGTACTTTAAGAAGGCTTCTTTGAGTGTCTAACTTGCAAGGATAAAATAGATGTTACTTATCTTTTATTTCATAATCCATAGTCAGATCGTTTTGGAAAAATGTAACCAAAAATCTAAACTTTCTCATGCCTCTGAATTAGCTTAGGTTACAGAACTCTCTTACCCATTTTGTAAGTTTTCAAAGCCAGGGCTTTCTTCTTGTATCCCAGAAGGACTGTCTTCATGATTTTCCTCTAACTCTGAGAAGCTAATACTTAGAAATGGCTATCTAGTGCGTACTTGTTTGTGTGAGTGATTGCTCCTAGACATTAAATCAAATGAAAATACCTAGGTATCTAAACTCAGTTGAAATAAACATCACTCGAAGACATAAAGCTCTGCAAGGAAAAGCTATTTAAATGCTAAGTCCCGTAACAACTGAGGATTTCACAGCAGGTAAGCTTTTATCTTAATGTTTAGTTCCGTTACGAATGTATTCAGTACCTTTATTTGTATTCTTGAAATGTGTTTTTAAGAAAGGCGGGTGGGAAATATGCATGTGTGAAAACATCCTTTCAGAGAAATAAGACTTTGTGGGCATTGATTGATGAAATATAATGAAGTGAAACAACAGCAGCCAGCCAGTATGTTCTGTGTACCCAATCATTCTACATTAACTAACCCTGTTCAAAAAAAAAAAGCATTTTCCATTCATTTTGCATATGTGTAACTGTTTTCAGCTATAATTAATTGTCATGTCATGCAAACTAAATCCTCAATAGAATATCATGACTGCCAAATATAGTACAAATTGCTATGAAAAAATGTAATTCTGAAAATTATTTATACTGGTTCAGAGTAAATGCCATGTTGTTAAAGTTGAAAATAATGATGCCTGAAAATAAGCTTTACTATTTTACAAAACTATCTTATTCTCTCAGTAGTCTACTATGTTAATAGAGTTTCTGTAACTACAGTAAAGCCTGCAACATCAATGCAGAAATGAAAGATTTCTTCTTCCAAAAAATCAAAAAGACACAAGTTCCTTGAAATTACAGAGTCAATTTTCTTTTTCTACTTGTTTAACAGGCCAAGATCCATGCAAAAGCAATCCCTGCCTTAACGGTGGTACCTGCTATCCGCGTGGTTCATTTTACATCTGTACATGTTTGCCAGGTTTCAATGGCGAGCAGTGTGAATTAGGTAAGCTGATGCCATCTAGATACTGATTAAGTTGAGTGTAAAGTTTCCATACATGAGATCTGCAGAATTGGTGTGTTTTGTTGGAGAATCCATAGACATACATAGAACACATAGACATTTGAAAAATTCTACAGTGGGACCTTACTTAAGAAGAGAACAATAAAATGAAAGAGGTCCACCTACCCTTTTTCTCTCTCGCTATAAAGTGCACAGATGTGTATGCACAGAAATGTAAGAGAATTGTAAATGAACTACATGACCTAGAATTCATAACATTAAATTCATAAATACATCAAATAAACCCAAACAAACATTAATATTTGGGATAGTTCTTAAGAGCTTTGTGTAATTATTTGAAAGAGTGGTAAAATAAACTAATCCAAACTGTGACTGGGAAGCTGAGCACTGAATGCCAGCTTGGTATTTTTTCAAGGAAATTGTAAATATTATGATAATCATATATGTCTTTGGTATAAATTAGTATTTTGGTAACTCTTCTAGCTGAGGACTCCTTCAAGCTGCCTGTGACATCTGTGTTCACCTGCTATGACTGTGGGTTTCAAGAGACTCACCAGTACAGTTCAGAATAACCAGGTTTTCCTTCCAACCAGCAAGCCAAAGTATGATAAAAGCGGTAGTTTGGCTATTTGTTGTAAAGCTGGTTTAGGCTTTTGAAAAGTTGTAAGTTTCATTCCCTGATAAATACCATGGATTTACCTGTTACATGGTTGCCTGCCAAATTTGAAAGAAAAAAACCTCATGCAACGTTGCTAAAATGAGTTCAACTCATCATAGGTAGCTTGGGAGAAAACAACCAACCTCACCCAAAGGTTGATATCAGTGCAGCATAATTGTCAGGATTACTATAGTTTTATTTGTGTTCTGCAAGACAGTATGTGATTAAAAAAAATAATTAGCCAGTGTTTTTCTCTGCTTTCCTAGCTCATGTTGATGAGTTTGCTAGTTCCCTAGTGGGTTGTTGCTGGTAGATATCAAGTTTTAGATGTTGCATCCTAAAGCTTCTTCTTCTTTGTCAAGGAATATGGCATCCCCTGGTGGCAAACCAGAGGTCAGAGATAATAATTTTCTCTTTTTTTTCAGATTATAAAAGAATAATCTGGCCACTTCTTGTCCCCTAGAACTCTTAGTGGTTTATTAATGAATTGGAGTGGGACAGTCCATGGCCGTATGGAAATCTAATCTGTGGTGCTTAAAAAAGTAAACGTCAGCATTTTTAGCCCTGGATTCAGGGATATTCTGGATACAAGGCATAAAACATTGATTTGAGATTCAGGGATATTCTGTATATAAGGCATAAAATATTGACTTGAGAGCTTTCCAAATGATTGGAACAAACAAGACCTAGCATAAAATTTGAACAGAATTAGTTTTTTTAAATAAAAATATTTTTAAAAATACCTTTCACATGATGCAGCAATTATTCCTAGGATCGCACAACTGTTTGTTGGTTTGTAGATATGTTTAACTTCTCTCTTAAATTTTAATAGTCAGTCGCTACCAGCAGTTCACTTTGGACTAAGATGTTTGCAAAATCTGCATTGACATTTAAGCTGTGATTGTTTCAGAGGAACAGCACTCATTAGAAAACACCATATGACCTCTATAAAGAGACATACTAGCTTATAACCTGTGCAATTACATGCACAACGTAATTATATTAAATGAACTAGTGCTCCAATTTAAAAGGTGAGGACAAGGTATTTTAGCAGCCAGAGGAGTCAGGGAGAGACATATTATTTGTTTATTCTAGAGCCATGGGCTCAGCAGTAAACCTGTGCATGACTATGAATGTTACTATCTGACTGGTCATTTAGTGAGATTTTCTTTATGATCCTTTGTCCTTATCTTGGTAAGATTAGACAAGGAAGAAATGAGAAATGCAAACCAATAAGATGCCAGGGCATGCTGCTTTGCAGACTGAAATTAGCAGTCTGTTTGATGGTATATGATAAGGACATTTTCATTTGAGATTTGTGAAGATATTTGAGGTCTCCAGTACTCGATGATAATTTTTTGTGCCATGGTCACACACTCAAGTAAAATTTTCCACCAGTATGGGAAAATACTATACACTGCACAGTATCACTTCTTTCTCAGCTACACAATGAGGAATTGAAGGTCTGGATTTTAGAAGTTAACTCAGAAGTCAGAGTGCAGGATATAAAATTGTGGTTCAGTAATGTCACATTTCCTGTGGAAACTGCTTCTTGGCTTGTGGAGGAAGAGAAAGGAAGATTGTGCCTAGTGAAATCAGTTATCATGCAAATAAACCAGTCACTTGGATCTTTTGCAATACTTCATTCTTCTGGATTGAACTGGTCCCAGTAATAAGTATGACTAAGGCTGAAGAACATTTCCCTTCTAAGAGGTGGGTGGATTATAAAAACACTTTTATCTTTATGTTGTAGATATCGATGAATGCCAGTCTAACCCATGCCGGAATGGAGCCACATGTATAGATGGCCTCAATACCTTTACTTGCTTGTGTCTGCCAAGCTATATAGGTGCTCTCTGTGAACAAGGTAAGGTGTATTCTTTAGTCTATGGTGATTGAGGTAATCTGTTTCCGTTTCAACACCCTTCTGGAGTAACTAGGCAAAGCCTCCTAAAAATGAGAGGATGGAAGAAACTGTCAAAATCTGTGGGAGGTCATCAGTGATGAGGAGACATTATAATTTTTGAGTATGTTAGACTCCCATGATTTGTGACTCAGGACTTTTTGTTTAAGGTTACATCTGCACCGTCTTTTGCAGATGGATGAGAGCAAACTCTATCCACATGCTAACCTGACTGGAAGTCACATTACTGCTGTACCAAATATAAACTGATATATTGGGCAGTTTCTGTGCCAAAATAACAACAGCTGTACAGTTTTTAGGTGGCTCCAGGGCAAGCACAGTCTGCTCATATTGGCTTGCAAACTACTGGGAAGACACATAACAAGGTTCTCTCATTACTGTAGTGATGCTTATGGGATAATGAATGGGAGCAGAGTTACTCTCCGACCAAGCTTCTGTCTTAAAAAATTATATACAGTGTGAAAGACATATCAGAAACCATCACTTCCAACAAGCATCACTGGAAAGTAGGAGTAGTCTACTGAATATGCCAGATTATATATCCATCCACTGGGAACCATAACCTTGACAACTTCATCCCAGAATTTTCAAATTGATTTTTTCTGTGATTATTTTAGGAAAAGTAGGTGCAGGATCACAATTACAAGGAAGTTGTAAAAGGCTTTCTAAACTGGACAACTGAAATCAGATTAAAGATCCAAGTCTCTGTAATTGTTAGAACATTGCCTGCAAGAAATCCCACTGTCTTTACAAGAAATATTTACAGTGCAAGATGCTTAGTCAATATATCCATGTAGGAGGAGGAATAGGGTAGCAAAATCTGTTCTGTCAGTAAAATTAATGAAGGCATTTCCATGGCAAAAAGAAATAGTGTTTTAAAGTGTACTTTCTAAAGCTTATGAAAATACTTTTCTCTTTTTCTTCAGCTGAATGGTTTTGGTCACAGATGAATGAACTAGACCTTTGGATTGGTTTAATTAATATTGTGTGTTTTCATGTTTGTTTCTCATCTTCAGTGAAAGGCAGTTTGCAAACTCTTCCAGCTCAACCCATAGAGAATTGTTTGTTAGAGCTGAAAACTCTCAAAGCTGACCAGCTCCAGCACTTTTCACTGTTTAACTCTTTCAGTAATCTGGCTAACCTTGTAATTTGAAAGGACTTTCTGAATCTGTTCTCCAAAATTATAAATTGACAGTGTTTTCACAATTCCCTTCCTCCTCCCCTTCATTCCAGCAAATCCATAGTAGCGAGTGGCTCTGAGTACCATGGTAGCTTTAAACTGCTTTTTATGACCAACCTGAGAGTGCATTTTAGGTGGTTAATGGGAACATTTCCTAGTTTGTCAATCAGAACCAGAGCCCTGCTCACTCAGCTTTGGAATTTAAATTTCCTCCACTTAAAGTCCTGCAGTGGTTTGGGACTTGGGAAAAGGATTTAGTGCCAAATTTCCACTCCACTAGACAAAATAAAACTGTGTTGGTGATTCAGACACGGTTGTCTGGCAAGCAGGCTTTATTTCAAGGCACCAGTCCTGACCTCACTAGATTTAAAGACCAGCCAGAAAGACAGAATGTGTACCTCGGTGCCACAGGAAAGGTGGAGTTGAGCACACTGAGATTATATTTCATTACTCTTTTTTTTTTTTTTCTCCAATATATACTAATCATTTTAGAAAGCTTTGAAAAAAGTCAAGCTGAAGGGCTTTCTTAGGCACAGTGCTGAACATTCAAAATGCCATGGAAGGGAATGGAAGCAGAGAGCGTGCATTGCCTCTGGAAACGAAGCTCAAAGTAGGAGACAACTCCACCGCATCCTGGTCCCACGAAACTGGTGTAGAAAAAAATGTAGAGCTCAGAATTTCACCCAAATGCCCCCATGAGACTTTTCTAGACTAAGGGATCTTCAGCTGATGTATTACGCCTGTGTCAGCATTAGGAGGGGATGTCACCAGAGGACACTGCAGCTGCACATCAGGGAGCTCCGGCAGGTGGTAGAAGTTAGAGGAGCCTTCAGGGTGATCTAACCTTGGGTGAGGGAAATCAATCCTGAAACTCAGTGAGCTGTAATTGGCTCCCTGACAGCCGTTTTTCTTGCCAGGTGGAAACAGTTCAGCAGACAATCTGAGCCCAGGAACTTCTTCCTGAAGAGAGCTAAAGTTGTCTGATGTTAGAAATAGAGCAGCTGAGGGTGTTTCATTTTTAAACTAGGTTGGTAGCTCAGTAAGCCAGCATCACTTCTGGTTCAGACTAGATTAAAAGTGAGTGGAGTACCTCTGTTAGATAATATCCTCTTTTGCCCACCACATGTATCTTTTCAAAGTACAGTTGCATATTCTGCATGTTACTTGGTGACATCTGAACATCACTTCTTAAAATGCAGAAATATCCCAAAAACACTTTTTCAAAGGGTGACTGCAGGCTACAGTAGATCTTGATGCAAGTCTTATTCTGGGGGAACCATCAGTCTTTCCATTGTTATCCCCTTGTGAAAAGCCCTTATGAGAGCTCTTGGTGTCCAGACAAATGAGCCCAGAGCTCAGATCCTCCCAATTTTGCTGCCTGAAACGTTGCTTTGCAAGCTCCATGTTTGGGAAAAGAGGAGAGGAGGATTGTTTGATACCCTGTTTCACACCAGGCTAGTGGAATCAACTGTAGAGAATAGTCCCCAGGGACCAATGGGGTCTATGAAAGTCTGCTGCTGTTGCTGCATTATCTGGCCATCTGCGTTTGTGGTGAGGAGTACCTTCCTTCATGAATAGTTACATGCGAAACAACAAAATAGTAGAGACTTGCAATTTGAACCATAATTTCAAGAGTAAGTGTTCTTTATGAGAACTGGATGAGCGCCTGTTTAGATTTTCCTTTTCCTTCTTTGGCTGGCTAGAGTTTCCTTTTCTTTTTCTCTTTTTGCTATTCTAACTGGTGTCTACCTGCTTTCAAGGAATGGTGTTTGTGCTTTAAACTCAAGATTTGGCTTTCTCTGCTGTGGGATCTCTGCAGGCGCACCTAGGCTGGCCTGTTTACCAAATGCAGCTGCATGCGTGGACCTGTCTGCCAAAATGGCACATATGTGTTTGTTATGGGATGTGCCTCCTTGGGATAATACAACCAGCTGTTCCCTTCCAGGTTCTGAAAACAAAACAACTGTTTTTTTTAATCATCATATCAGGAACAATATTTTTTTATAACCTAAGTTCATTGTTCAAATGTCTGTGATTACAACTGGTCTCATTTGATTCACTTTGTTCCCAGGGCTTGGTAGCTTGGGATGGAAGTATTTGAGAAGGGCTCATGGCAAAGATACTTTCTGAAAACAGATGGTCTCTAACTGATGTCTTTCAGCTGAGAAGGGATTATTTTGAATATTTACCAGAGAAACGGTTTCTCCTCAATATGTGTGGGCTAATGGGCCTCAGGCATTTGTTCATTAGCTGAAAGCAGACAGTCAAAGATAAAATTCACAGCTGAGCAAGACTCTTATTATGTTCTAGTACCTGTGTTTCAGTCTTTATTTTCTTTAAGCCTCTTATGGAATTTCTTTAAAGACAAGGGACCTATTGTCAGCAGCTTATTGCAGCTGTTGAAAAAGCAGTACCTATCTATGTATTAAACATACAGAGAACTTTTTTTTTTAAGGCAGTGTTTAGAGATGTTGTTATACATATACAATTGCAGTTACAAAGAACAGAAGCTGTGTAAGTAACTCTGTGCACACATCACTGAAAAAGCCTGTAAATTGTCATAAATCTTAAGACTAGTCAGACAACTTTTAAAACACCATAAATATGGCAAGCAGTGTTTCAGTCTTTCCATCATGTTCTGGAATAAGGTTACAGAAAACTGTGATTACCTCCCTGGATAAGTATACAATGAACATGGAGTATTGTATTCAGTAAGTGCTTGCACCTACTCTACTCACAGCTGATTGGGTCAGAAAATTTACACCCACGTGCAGTTAAACGTCTGGTTCAGTAAAGACATTAAAAATTTACACCCATATGGAGCCCTTACCTTTGTGTCACCCTTTCAGCTTTGTTAATGTAGTAAGATACACACACTCAGGACAGAGCACTGCAGGGATGAAACAGTCCCCACATTTTTGCTTGCCTGGTTTGCCTCTAGCCTCCTGACTCTCCCTTTCCCCATTCCTTTTTCCCCTCTTCTCATCAACCTCTCCTCTCTCTCTCAAAAAGCCCCCCAAAACCAAAAAGCAAATCCTCTCTTCCCCTTCTAAATATCCAACGTATTTTATAGCCATCAGCCGTGTCTTCTTCTGTCTTTGTAAATTTGGGCTACAAACAGGTGCAGAAGAAGTTACTCAACTTTTACCTTTTGGAAAACAACATGCCATTTTGGATAGGAGGGAGGAGTTGTGTGTGCACTGCAGTGCATGCATTTCAACTAAGAGTACCTATGTCACCATTTGGCATCCTCTATCCTAAGAAGAGAAATTTTGTTATTTATGATTCATGCTCAGGGCATTATATCTCATTCTTTGAACCCAGTCTTCTACGTTTTGTGTTTTCAAGCATCTTTGCCTCCCCCATGTGCCTTTCAGCAGATCTTCTCTCAAATTGTGCACTTCTTCCCTAGCAGAGGCCAGGGAAGACTTGATTAAAATAGCCTGGAAATGCTCTCTGGCCACAATTTTCTCAGCATGCAATGCTGCTTGTTATTATCTGACTTCTTTCCTGTGGGAAAAGGGAGTCCCTGAACAAGATGAATAATAAAATCTTAAGTGCCTTCACAAAGGACATAACACTGTTAGTCAGCATCGTGTGGTTAAACAAATGTTCTAGAAAGCCAAAGGCAGACTAAACTTTAAAATGGCCTAGATGCCAGAGATTAAAGCTATATCTGCAGCCTGCACCTCATACAAAATACAAAGACGGAAAAGATAAAAAACTAACAAGTCAGTAGTATAGATTACATTCCTTTTTCATAGCTGGGATAACTCACGGCACAAGCAGTTTTCTACAGCTTAACTTGTTGAAAATAGAAGAGAGATAATCAGTGTAAGCTCTATTATGCCTTTGTATTTGATACATTTATGTCTGTACTGATGACTTTTAGAAAATCATTTTGATACCAGACTCCTAAGACAATAATTGCTGCATTATTAGTGTTGCCAGGAATTGTCAGAGAAATTCTGGTAAATCTCCGAAGTGATATGTTTGCACTTTTAAATCCATTTATGTACATCTATAGTCTAGTTTTTATCTTGGGAGATTTAAAATCTTTAAAAAAAAATAGGCACTTTGGTGCTTCAGGATGTGTATGGCCTCTTCCTGCTATAAATTAAGATCCAGCCTTGTGTTGTGAAAAAATTATTCCACAATTGTCTTTCAGGTGGTAGCTGCTCAAAACCTAAGAAATATCATAATTATAGAATTTGCAGTCATATGTCATTGGAATATTCTGTAATATTTAGCTTTTTCTGTACTAACGCAAAAAGAGCCCCTTCGGCCAAAGCATGTTACCGACTATCGACTATATTGACTTACCAAAAATAAGAAATCCAATTTCATCCCCAGAACATATCTATATCTCTGGAAAGGCCAGACAGTTGCTTTCAGGCACAGTTTTGTTTGGGGATTGATAAAACTTGGTAGGTAGTGGCAAATTCCTGTTTGGTGGGTGGGGTGGGGAAGGCCAAACTTTGTGCTTTTGTTCTTCAACATCCTGCAACTGAGGCCCTTCAGGGTGAGCCATCATGTACTTAGATAGCTGGAACCAGCTGTAGTCGGAACAAGCTGTAATCTTGTGCTGAAGTGTCCTTTATGATGCCATTTCATCTGCCATAACTCAAAACAGTCTGAGTTTTCCCTATTGTTTATGCCATTCCTCCCTAAAACTCTCTCTTCTCAGTGGCAAGTTCTTATCATCATCAAGCACAGCTCAGACACATTCAGGCATCATATTTGTTATGCCCATCTTATTAATGCTGATTTTTGTCTGTGATTCACTCCTACAGTGTTGATGCAGAAGCAAACTTGGAACAGGAACTTTGTGGTTTCTTGCCATCTATTCTGTTTACAGCTGCCTAACCTTGACAAAATAATTAACGTCAAATCCACGGATTGTTCCTGTTCCAAGGCTCGTGTTTATTTCTCTTTAGATGAAAGGATATACTGGCTGATGTGAACTTCTGTCTATTATGGATTCTTATCAGTACCATCCCTCATACAAGCACAGACAGTGTGCATTTCTTTCATTACTTTGTATTTCAGCTTTACAGCCTTCCTTAGAAACTGATGCCTAAAGTTTATTAAGTTAGACTTTGTCAAGGAAGATGGGCTTTGGAGGAGGATTTGGAGGGGTAAGTTCAGAAAGATAATACTGCAGCTTTGCATCTGTGGACCAAACAATCACAAGCACTTTCCTTCATATTATTTTCAATTATCAGTTTCTTCCAAACCAAGGTAATTCAGTACAGTCACTCAAAGACCTATTTGCCCCTGCAAGTAAACATTCCCATCCCCATATACAGACTCAGAAAACTCAGATGAAATATAGACTTACAACAGTCCAACATCCAGGCATTTCATTCATCCAAAGTTATGGACTCAAGATGTCCTCCTGAGGTTGTCCAGATACAGCACAATTCGATCACTGGAAGTTCACAAAGTTGCCAGTTGCAATTAAACTCCTTTCATAAGTAATATTCTTGTGGCTTGTACTGAAACTGGGTAGACAGAACTACCTGAAAATGTAATGAAGTCTCAAGGATGAGTGTTGATTGTTTGCATTTGTACTGCTTAACGGGTCGATATCTTCTTGAACATTTGCCCTGCAGAAAATCCATCCACTTACATGAAACATGCCTGTGTTTCACACCCATTGACGGAGATGTGATTTATTTGTTTGTCACAGACACAGAGACTTGTGATTACGGCTGGCACAAGTTCCAAGGACAGTGCTACAAATACTTTGCTCATCGGCGTACATGGGACACGGCTGAAAGGGAATGCCGTCTTCAGGGAGCACACTTGACAAGCATCTTGTCTCATGAGGAGCAGATCTTTGTGAACCGTATGTACTGTTAGGATTCCTCTAAACAGGAGAGGGCACTGAGGGTTCAGAGCTAGTGAAATATCCTCCTGATCACTCAGCTTTTATATCTCCATCTTAAAATATACTTTTAGAATGTTTAAAAGGCACACTTTGTGTTCTTCATGTTTGCTTTTGCAGTCAATGCAAGTTCCCTATCACTATTAAGTTGTTATTTGTTACATAGAAAATACTTTGTTTTTGAGGAAGAGAACAGGAACTATTGTTTTGGCATTGGAAATTGATGAAACACTTTTTTCTGGAGACTTTAGATTTCTTGTGCCCCTGACATCAATGACCACGCCACCGTATATTGTATTAGGTAGGCATGAAGAAATATCTCCTGTATGTTGTGTTCCACAATCTAGACAACACTGGTCACAGCCTAACCAAAACTTGAAAAATGTAGGTTAAAATACGTGCTTTTATTATTTTATTCTCTTTTTCTTTTCTTTCCTCCCCCATCATACACGCTCAGGTAGAAAACTAATCTGTTTTCTTTGGGAGACGCCATCAAGAGGGAAGAGACAGGATTGTTTTAAACTGTTAGATGAGAATCTGCATTTTTATAGGCATCCCAAATTAAAATTGAAAAGCTGAAAACCAGCCTATAAATAGTTGTTTGCATAATGAGTAGAAGAATCTTAAGAACAGGATGTCTGATTCATTCTGTGCAAATTCTTTTTATTTTCTTTGGTGAAATCTTGTCCATTTATGGGAAGGTTAATGAAAATATCCTTCTGTTTCCTTAGGTATTGGGCATGACTACCAATGGATTGGCCTCAATGACAAGATGTTTGAGCGTGATTTCCGCTGGACTGATGGTAGCCCGCTGGTAAGATGCCTTTGAAATGCAATCACTCATTCATTTCTTTTTGTGGTGGCTTATCAAATTCCCACCAGCAATGAGGGAAGCTGAATGAAAAAATGCAGTCACTAAATATTCACCCAAGCAAACAGCCAGCAAACTCTTGTTTCGGGATAACTATTTTGCGGTATAGTTCTAAAATCTTATTCTTAGTTCTTACTATAGCATCTGCGGGAGCTCTCAAACCTTCCAAACCAAAAAACTCAAAAAGTCTGAGACTGTAATTTAAGGGTCTCTGCTGGAGCTCGTTTGTGCTCTTCTGGCCTTATACAAGGACACATATGACAATTCTCTCCCTTCTGTACATGGAAGAGAATGTGTTTTTCAGACAAGGATATGGCATTCAAGCTCTTGCATTTGCTGGGTCTGTGAGAGTGGACAAAGGGGTCTCTCAACTATTGTAGGAGATTGTTCTAGTCTGTATGGCAGCTCTACAGCTAGGATGGAGAAGCAGCCATCCTTAGGTGGTTCAGGAGGCCTGTAACCAATAATCTGTCCATAAAACTTTAAGATGCTATTGATACCTCTTATTGCCTTAAAACAAGAAGGAAAATCAGCAGAAGGAGAGGGAGAACAGTCTCTACCCACCTTTAACTAACCTAAATCAAAGATCTGATGGATACAGGAAATGATTGAGCTCTTTCCAACAGTCTCTTTTGTAGAAGGGACAAGTGATTTATTGCTGTTTAACACCCATTGAAGAACATTACATTAAAAAAAACCCAAACTGGTTATGCTTATTATTTTCCTTTCCCGTTGTGAATTCTTCTTAAAGCAGAAAGCATCTGGACAGACATATGCACATGCTCACACATGCACGCAATGATCATTGCTGCATACCATGTGGCTACAACTTATGTAGAAAGACACCTGGGGCAAAACAGGCTTCATTTATTACCATTTCATGTAGATAACCAGAGGTTTAAAGTCCTCTAAAATGACTTGTAAATAAGCCATTTCTTGGGGAAACTACCATGTGTGGCAGGTGACAGCACAGGCGGGAAGAAAAAGATGATGAAACTTTTTGTTGCCTGATTGATTGCTCAGTGCATCTGTGGCGGTACCAATGCACCCATTTGTGCTTGGAGCCACAAAGTCTTGCAGGATGTAAGCAGAAGAGTTTCATTTCATCATTTTCTCTTACCTATCCTCATGTATTTTTGGGAGCACAAAATGGGCCATGGCCTTGAACTCTACTCATTCTGGATGAGTTCATTCTCTGTCTCCTGATGTGGCTTCTTACACCTCACTGACAGTAACAGGCACCCTCTGAAGGTGGTTTGGGTTTGGCTGGAGCTCAGTGGTGGTTCAGGCTGTCTGCAGTGGTTGGTCAAGGAGCCTACACTTCACTAAGGGATCTAAAGTTAGGTGAGAGAAATTTGGGCATAAAGGTAGTGCCTGAAGGGGCAGCCCATTTTACAAGATCTTGTAAAACAAGATACATTCTTATATATTCTAAAGACAAATTTGCTATGTCACTGAATGATGAATTCAAGGAAATTAAAATTAGGACTGAGATTTTATTTTTTAATTCAGGCTACTGGGAAAATGTGGTATTACTTTTTAACTTTAATTTTCAATTTTAAGAAATGAAGATATTCTAAGGACAGAATAAGACCATCTGTCCAACAGATTTCTCTTTTGATTGATCTTTTTTCCACTTTATTTTTCTTTTCTTTTTAACAACTTCCCTCTGTCTCTTCCTTCGGAAACAATTTAGGTGTCTCTTGAAATCATTTATGTTCATTGCTTCAATAGCTTTCCTTCATAAATTATTCCATATGGTTTCTGGATACCATGGTTCTGAGCAGCTTCCTCATTTGCTCCTTTTCCCTTTAAAATAGTTTTTAACTTATTTTTCATACTTTCTAACCACTCTTCTGGTAACAGTGATTTATTGCTTCTCTAGTAATTAATAGGAACAATAACATAATTAAATTTATGCATCGGATGTATTTCCCTGATGATGCCTTAAAATTCCAATGAATTTGAATACTGTGTAGGTCAAAAAATTACATCATGTATGAATTTGCAGGTGAACAGTAGTCATGATAGTGTTAAATCCATTAATATAATTGTGATCATAAAAATCAGCATTATTACATCAACACTCACATTCTAACTTGAATTTCTGAGATTCGAAGTAGCTCTTGCATGTAGCCAAAATCTAAATAACCTTCTTGCGTTTTACATATCAGGGTGCATCTGTAATTCAGCTGTTTCTAACTTTGTTGCCCAGCTCCATGCTTTCTCCAAGATAATATTATCTATCTACAATTCTATTCAACACTTCTGGCATAGAGGAAAATATGTCAAGTCTGCTGAGGATTCCCCTGATATAAGAGTTTTCTTGGAGATACTATCAGAAAAGTCACTCCAGCTCTTAGACAGACTATGCGTCTACAAGTGATGTACATTAATCTTTATCTTGATACTTGTTTGAATCTTCTGCCAATAACAGCTTGGTGTAATCTGAAAATCATGCTTACATGATTTTATTAGGTTTTGGATTTAAAAAAGAAAAAGTTCTGATGCTTGGTAGACTTAAAAGAAAAAGCAAGTGAACAATAACAGCAAGACATGTTGTGGATGGAATGGTTGGCCCAGTGCTGCAGTTGACCCAGTACTGCCCAGATGAACTAGCTGTGATACATTTTAGTGATTTCTCTTTCACATGAGTTTTCTTTCTGAACCAAAAAACCCCCTAGAACCGGGAATTGTTGAACCACAGGCTCTATCATTGGAGATTATGGAACAAGGTTGGGATTACTTTGGTACTCATTTTCCATGGACATAAGGAAACCCACAACTAAAATATTCAGTATGTTGAAAGGAATTCTTTTGCCAGGTGTTGGCATGTATTTTATTAGTAATTTCTGGAAAAGGGATCAAATACCTTTTTTTTGCTTTGCACCTAAAAGGTATTTCAACCAATGAGTTCAATGGAAGGAAATCAGTCATTTTTTGACATTTTCAGCTCATGCCAAGTTGTGTTTTTCCAGATTTTTTAAACTGAAGCTAAGTGCCAGTGACCATTAAATATGATGGTTGGACAAAGCACGTACATGAGTTCCTTAGTGAAAACCAACAAACGTACTTCCAAGTGCATTGCACACTGTTTCTAACTACAGTGAGCTACTGAATGCATATGCCCACCTTAGCTATTTTTTGTGAACTTCATAGTCATATACAGCACTGACATATAAAGCTTGTGCTCTCTCACTTCCCTTGGCTCTCAAAATACAGGGAGGCCTTTTTTTGAGCACGGTTCTTGTCAATTCATGTGAGATGAGGTTGACAAACTCACCTTTGTCATTGGCCTAGTAATGTGAGAAAGCTTAAATTCTCAGATGAGGTTGCGGAAATTTCCCTTACCTCATGAATCAGTGGGTGATAGTTTTGCCCATCAAATAAGCAAGGGCCATTCAGTTTTCTGTGCAGTGACCAGATAAGATCAGTTCATGCCCTTTCAGTGGGATGGGAGGTTTGTTTGTTTTTTAAGGCATGTGGGACAATGTGACCAAGATTTTTAAAAAGTGAGCATATAGAATTAAGGTTCTTACTGGCAAACCTACACTGAACCTAGAGTAGCCTTGACAGGCTCACAGCCCTACTGAAAACAGGGGCAATTATTTAGGTGCCTAGTAGTGGACTAACTATAGGCAGCCATGTTTGATATCTTGGCATTCTTTTTTTTAACCCCTAAAGAAAATACTGGCTGTTAGCAATTAATCAAAACCAGCAGCAGTCAAAAAAGCCCCTCTATTCCTGTGCATGTTTTTCATGTATCAACTGGAATTTATGTTTAACTTGCAAAAATAATGCCAGTAAGCAAGTCTTGGAATAAATGAAGAGTGATCTTGTAAATACATGCTCTGATTCTCAGGGTTCCTCAAGGAAAATGTTGGTGTCTTGAATAATGAAGCAAGTACAATCAGATTCAGTGAGGAAGCAAGGAATAGTATTTAAAACTTTTTGGTCCACATGATATTTGTCCATACCTGTATTGAGTTTTCCTGTTTTCCATAACAAGAACTTTTAAGACAAGGAAAACTATCCTAACAAAATAAAAATGGGTACACTCCTAAATCATAGTATTGTCGGCTCTGCTCCTGCAAACAGAACTTGAGGAGGCTTTTTGATCTACCTCACTGAAGTGTTTGATGCATAGTTATCTCTGTGCTTTTAGGGGATTTTGGCAGGTTTATTTCTTAATTGTAAAGTGGTTTTTAATTGAAAGCTGCTCAACAGTTTCCTGCCTTTCAGGCAAAATGGCATGATCTTATGCAATGGATTGGGTTGGGTTGTGTAGATAAAGCCTCAACATCTCCTGGTAAAAGACCCCTTTTCAGCATACTGTACCCACTCATCCCAAACACAGACTGGGCTTGAAAAATGCAAAATAACATGAATAAAGTAGTAGGATCATACCTCTCATGCCCTAAAGTTTAATTGTCAGTCCAGGTGCTACTTTTCCATAAACAAATTACTTTCCAGGTAACTGATATTTCATTATGCTGGATTTTATTGGCCAGGCCAATTTGCTTATATTTGTCTTTTTTACAATTTCTTTAAAAAACAAAATTGGGAGCTTCTGGGCTAAGGTCAGAGCACATCTTCAAAGCAGCTCCTTGGCTAAGCTTAGGCTACCTTGTCCAATATGCAGAAGAAAATAAGCTATAATTATACTAAACTGTTGAATCCATTGCTGGCCACCCATATGAATCTAATTTGTTCTGATTTGCTGTACTGTATCCGTATGGCAGGAAGCAATCTTTTCCCATCTACAATGTGTTCCTGCTCTCTTTTTTTTTTCTTTTCTTTTTTCTGTTTTAGGAAGAAATAATTTTTCAGTGTTTCCACTGGTTGGGAGAGGTGGATTTGTGTTCTGGAGCTGATGGGCCACATGAAAAACACTTTGGCAACTGCAACCGTTCCCTTTTTATATCAAGGGAAAAGAGTTGATTGCAGCTGTGTTAGTACAACATAAAAAGTGAATGCTTTTTCAGAAAATCTAGATCCTCACTTGTGGTGCAAGTTCAGTGACAGTTGGAGGTTAGGGGCCACTGCGACAAGCATGGGCTTGGAATACCATCAACATCCGAGATCCCATGGATTCCCAGGAAGGGAATTTGTAAGCTGCAAACTTTGGTATATCTGCCTAATACCTAACCTCAGGTAATTTGTCTCAAAGGTGAAGGTAGTGAGAGCAGGTACTGAAGTATGTTCAGAGAACTCACAGCACCCAAACATTTTTAGAGCTTCATTATTCATTAATTCCTGAAAATCAAGCCAATTTCTGCTCAAGACATTTCAGGTGTGATTACATTGACAGATGCAAGAGGCAGAAGAAAATAATATAGCATTTTAAAGAGCATGTTTTGTTAGCTCTGCTTTTCTTCTATTGCAGTGTCGTTATAGGGCTGTTCTGTTGGCATTTGGTGTGGGAAAACATTGGTTTTCCTCTGATTTACATTCTACACAGGAATGAAAATAGCTATATGTAAGACTTTGTTTAAATTTAAAAAATTACAGAATCAAAATTATTCTTGCACTTTTCTGTAGACTTTTCTCCAAGCATTTCTGTGATAGTGAACAACTCTTTAAGGATGAATCATGGACAATCTTCATCCCACAATTATCATAAAAAGCTTTAAGCAATAAAAACAAATACATTTGGGAAAATCACAGTGATACAGGATCTTCCTAAAGAAGAAAGCAAGTACTAAATACTCTCACAACTATGTGAAAACAGGAATTTGCCCATGTCTACTTGGATCTTTGTGTACTTTAAATTTCATGAAACACAAACTACAAAATAACAAAACTTACATTATCAGTGGAGACATTTAATAATTGGCTTGATCAAAGGAAGAGTGAACACAATGTGACATTGGAAAATATCCTAGGGAAATTGAATTTAAATAATTCACTTAGTTCTGTGAATAGTAACTTTTACAGCTGTAAAGCACACCCATCCAAATAGAAAAAATCTGGTGTTGCTTTTGGCAGCTTCTCCATTGTATTTGGATTGCTGGCATTTCACTGCTAAGGACCCTTATGAGCAGGCACAGCGGTAAAGGAGTCCTCTGGAGCTATTCATGTTATGGATTAAGCGCATATAGCTACTTGGGGTTGTGCCTTGGGCCTCCGTCTCACAAGGGGAGTTATTCATATCCTTTGGAAAATGCTGTTGATAATTAGTGCTTTGTAGGGTGGTGATCTCACTCCCATTACATAAGATTAGTGCTGTAATAAGGAGCTGGCTAGTGTCTGTGGCCAGATTGTCTGTCACTGGGAGAATGCTGCCAGCTAGGAAAGTAATGGGGCATACTGCCACTTTTAAAACTGTCCAGAGACTCTACGTTAGTTTTTCTTCCCTTCAGCATAGAGGCGTTTATGCTTTGTGTTTTGCAATGCTGGACCTCAGGTTGTCAGTGTTAGGTAGCTACATTAAAAAAAGCCCCTGCAACAGAAGTTTAATTCTGGCAAAAACAAAGCCCTCTCTTTTCCTTCCTTTATTGGTCAGGGAATCAGAATGCTTAAACTTGAGCAAATCTGTAACTGCACCCCTGTCAGAAAGAGTAACTTTATTGAACACAAAAACCTTCAAAAGGCATGCAGTATTGTAGGGAAGGAGCCTGCCTCTGAGGGTTAAATAAAGCAAACAAACTAAAAAGTACTGTAGTCAGCTGCAGACAAAAAGCTCATTGTGGCCATGTCCCCCAGGATCCTTGGAGAAGGAGATTTTAAATCTACCAAATGTTTTGGTTTTGTGCTGCAGTCAGTCATTACAGCCTCTTTTTAAGATGCTCATTTGACCTGCATTTAAATGGAGGAGAATTATATAATGTTATTAATGACAGGTATATTTTTAGTTCAGTATGTCGTAGGCAGTAAGGAGGGCCTCTTGGACAAAGTGTTTTTTTGTCTCATTTTTACCAGGGGGGTCAGCAGTTACTTCAGAGCCTCGTTATGGTTGGCTCTGGGCTAAAACTCTTGGACAGCTTCAAACCCACAGTAATTGTTGACATAAATGACAAAGTGCAGGATTTTCCTTTTTTCAGTGGCTCTCCTGGTAGTTGCACACAAAAAGAATAAGTCACACCCCATGCAATTTGCAACATGTTGATAATATATAATTAAGTTAGTGTGACTCCCAAAGAACATGTATTATACCAATCAACATTTAACACCCTACCATACTTTTCTTCCACAGTAAAACACCTGCCCATTAGCAAGAGAATTTCACCAGCTCTTTGCCACTCATTTTTCAGTCTCTGTACTAAGGTGACTTCTGAAAGCCCAGCACACAGAGCATACCCACAAAATTGAACTATACAGTGTGTGAACCGTGATGAAAGTTATTACTCTAAAAAGAGTTGGTACAGAGCAGATAAAAATCAATGGAGTTGTGTCCACTGGCTTCAATTAGCTTTTAAAGAGTTAATAAAAGAGATACCTTTTCTGAATTACTATTGTTTTGGAACTACTCGAAGTTAGTATCTGGACTCAGTAGTGAGTAGACATTGCCATCTAGTGGGAGCCTCTTGCCATACTTAGTGGTTTCTGCTTCTCATGGAAAAGTTGTCATACTGTGGTGGTGTTTTAAAAAAATGTCAAAGAGCTAGTCATCTGCTCCACCACACGACCAACTCCCCCCAAAAGATAGGACTGATAGTGCTTTTATGTTTCAGCTTTATCAGCTAGCCTTTTTTACTTGTTTCATTTGTATTCCTTAGATTTCTTTCCCAAATTATTTATTTTTGCATAGATCTTACTTCCTATTCAATCTGCAGCCAGTGCTTGTGGATATTCATGGATATACATGAGTGTATGTTATTCAGAGTCCTTTTTTTGCAAGCTGTTGCATAGGAAATCAAAGAGTTTTTCAAAACATCTCACTGCTGTGTTACCAAAAAACCCTTTCAAGTGAAATCTTTTGCAAAGGTCCTTAGCAAAGCTCCTTCTGGGAGTTTGTCTTGCTCACAGTGTGACTCTGTAATGGGGAGCGTTGGGTGCCTGCCTGAACCAAATCCTGCCAGTTTCCCAAATCCCATGCAAATAAAGCCCAGATTAAGGGTTTGAGGGAAGCCATTCAACTATGATCTAAAAAATGTCAGGATCCTGACATGTGATTTTTGTGTGTACTTGTAGATAAGTTTAAATATAGCAGTTGTCTTCAAACTGACTAGAATTTCTCCCAGCAAAGATTTACCAACACACTTAGCCTGGTCCCTCCTTCAGCAAGTTATTTTAACAAGTGTCTGAACTGTGCATGTGATCTACCCTATAGAGTTGAGGGCACCACCTATGTCTTTAAAGCAAGGTATATGCTTAAGCACTCACTGAATGGAGTTTTTAATCTCATAAATGCTTTTGGTGAGTTCTGTCAGACTGCTCCCATTCATAAGATTAAACAGAAAAATCCTTTGCAGGACTGGAGTGAAATTAAGTGAAACAGAGCCTATGCTATAAGGTAATTTCTTGTCTTTCCCAATGTATAAATGCATTTAAATACTAGGTGAACTTAATGGAGTTATTTCAGACATTGCCAAATCTTCACAGTAATCTGTTTGATTTTTTTTCTATCGAAAAGAAATGCAATCCCCTTCAAACTTCCCACGAGTGTCTCATGTAACAGAATCAGTGCTGTATAACAGCAAGAGCCACAAACGAGGGTTTTCTTAACTGATCCATACACTCACTGTAACCTTGTCCTGATCTTGTGGCAGTTCAGCCAACCTTGTGAAACTGGGTAATTGCCAGGCCTTACTGAAAGTGAGATGTAATTTTTAGTTAGGCTATCCAATTTTAACAGAACCTCCACAGCGAGGGACTTGTTCAGGGGCTTTCCTGATTAAAAAAATTCTAAGAATTTGTCTGCTATTGTGAAAAAAGTGTATTCCTTTTCTTAGCAGAGTTATGGGGGGAAAAAAGCACAATAGCCAGTAAGCTTTGCAGTGGTGGTTTCAGCTTGTTTAGTGATCAATACCAGGCAGGAAATGTTGCTTCACTTTAAGATGAAATGGCACAGAGAGTATTCAGTCAGCCAGTCCCTACAACTTTCCTTGTTTTTTTGATTTGCCTCGTTAGTCTTGCATTAAGACGCAATCAGATAGGGAAGCAGCCAGAATGAAACAAAATAAAAATCACATTGGAAAGTACAAGTGCCAGAAAGTGCCAAGAGAGATTTGTACTTTAAGCTTATTCAAACATGCTGAAAACATGCTTCCTTTTCCCAGAAGGAAAAGCATTAACCCTGTAAATCTAAATAGATGTATTTCAGGTAAATTATTTCCTAGCTTTAGTTATGTACAAAAGATTATTTGCTTTTACACAATAAGGAGGTCAAGCAGTAAAGTTTTGTTTGCATCAGTAGTTTATTTTGTTGTGCTTCATTAAACAGAATGCTTGTTGGCTATTTTGGAATGCAAAATCCAAGCGATTGATCTCAGCCATTTGGTGTGCTTTTTGGAGATAAAGGAATGGCTGAAATTTCCAAATGAGTGTCACAAAGCTGAGATACTGCTTACTCCTAGATTCACCTTGGCAGTGCAAACATCTGAAAGAGCTGAGTGGATTACTCACTGACAAGGAAATGAATCCCTCAAATAAGGCTGGTTATCTGAAAATTTAAATAACAAATCTCCCACAAGGTAGGATCTTGTTCATGACAGGAAGGCAATGCTCATTCAGTTTAATTAGCAGCCATCTGAATAAGAAAAAGTAGTGACTAGCTAATAAAGTTAACCTCTTTACAGCTCTTGCTATAATCCTGGCTTCCTTAGATTTAATTTATGTGAAAAGTCAGCCTGTCACCCAAGTGGCAGATTATGGCTGTGGGTTAATTCAACACCATGTAAGGAAATCCTCCCCCAAAATGTGGAACTTAATAAAACGTCTTCATGGGCTTTTGTAACCACCACATCCAAGCTCCTCCCGTGAGGCAAGAGAATACATTGTCACTGTTTTGCAGACTGGGAATCAGCCAGCCAAGTGCATTGCCTAATGCCACGTAGGAAGCCTGAAGAACTGAACCCCGTCTCAGCGGCAGCTCTAACCCATGGACCATCCATCCTCTTTCTGCAGGAAAATTTTCAGTGCTCTTTAGCAGAGAAAGCTAGAACAAGCAAATCCAATGTGTCAGCATGGGCTTTGGTTTCAACAAAAAAAACTGTACAAGAAAGAGTAATTAATTATTATGGTATAATTAAAGGCATAAAGAACATTACAGGAGCTCAGTTTTCAGCCTGAAATGGTGGCAAGACAGGCTAGTTGTGTAGCTCCCAAAGGACCAAATGAATGTACAGGGACCAAAATCCTGTCCCCAAGGCTAGGTCCTGCAGTTACCTGATTACACAGAAACCTCATTTTTTTGATAAAAAACCCCCAGGTGTCTTGCCATTATGGATGGTGAGAGCTTTGCAGAGTGGCTGGTGCAGTGGTGTCTGCCTGAGCCTGAGGTGTGTGCTTCCAGCCTTCACTCCCCTGCATTGCTTTGAACTTCCCCTTCAAAGCCACCTCAGCAAAGCACGCTTCATAGCTGGAGGAGAAAAGTGTAGTGGGCCAAACCTCCTTTGAAGTACATTTTAAGTCATGTACATAATTGAGATTATATGTCCTAAAATGTACAGTCTGGAAGTGCTTTGCATTTTAATGCAGGGGAAAACTTCACACGTGTTATGGTAACGTTGCTTAAAAAACAGGGTAGTGATAGTTTTTAGATCCCTCTGTGCGATCACCCAGTGTAAGTATTTCTGCTGAGGACTAAAAGGGTTGTAGCAGTTTTTCTTCTATGTATTAACTCAGCATTTGAATCTATTTAGGTTTTCGGACACATAAGTCATATCTTATGAATGATACAGCTAAGAGTATTGCTAAAGGTGTCAACTGAAGCTTGGTTGTTGGCAAAAGGATGCCTTGTGCTTTATCAATTCAAAAACACAGTGCTCCTTAGTGCGGTTTCATTGGTCTGCTGAGACAATAACAGTTTACATGAAGATATAACCTAGCAGCAGGATGGCTGGAACGACGCCAGCAGTTTTTGGCTCGTCTGTGAATATGGCTGAACTTTTTTGGACGGGATCTTAAAAACCAAACAAACCTGAATGGTACATGTTACCAAGGAATGAAGTTTGGTTTTTTTTTTTCTTTTTGTACAATATACTTTTCTGAAATACAGTAATGCATTGAAATACAAGGACATAGCCACCTCAGAAAAAGCATCTTGTTCAGCATATTTTGAGCAGTGTTTCCCAACAGAATAATTATGACATGAGTATCTTAGATGCTTACTGCGCTTATTGCAAGGGTAGGAGAGTCTTTACACTTAGCACACTTGGTATGGGAGATTGTAAGGGATACCTTTGAAAACAAACAGTACAAATCAGTATGTGACTTACGGGATTTGGTTCTTTCCCGTTAATTTTTTGCTGATGTAGGTTTACTGGAGATAGTGCAGTCACATCTGATTTAAACTAGTGTAAGTGAAAACCAGAATCATGCTCATGGTCATACAAAAATGTAATCTGTAAAAGGAAAGCAAAATATTAGTTTATTTGTCTAGCAACTTATTTCACTCAAACTGTGAGAATCTTTTTGTATCATTATCCCATTATCAGTGGCTAAATAAGGAACTGAAAAACTACAGAAGAGCTGGGTGGAGACCTAAGAAAGCAATTCAGCAGTCTGGAACTTCCTCTGCTAAGCAATTCTGGCACTAAACCCAAGCAAAATCAGAGTTATTCAGCCAAAATAAATCCGTGCAATGACGATATCAGATGTGAGGTAACAGCAAGTCATGCTGGAGGATATCAGACATTCTTGAAGAAACCACAAGGCCTAGATATAATCCTTTGCCATTACACTACAGCCCTGCCAGCAAAGCAAACACAAATTTTAGAGTCATTATGGCAAGGCAAGTAAGAGCATATGGAGTCTATGTGCTTAGGGTGGGAGCTGGCAAGCTGCTGAGCACCTTCAGCTCACACGCCTCCAATAGCCATTAAACATCCTTCATTCCCACACTCTGATCCCTATGGAAGCAAACAGCTCTCTAGTATCATTTCCACAAGAAACAGCTGCAAGGCTTGTTGAAGTCTTTCCTTTGCTGTCAGGACGTTATTGATCAAACTTTTCTACCACTAGTCTGGCTGTTTTCTTTAGTTTTTCTATGTGTCCGTATGTCTGGGCATATTCTTGAAAGCGATTGGATTGCCTCAGCTTGAGAAGTTGCTGTCCATCATCTGCGCAGTGTAGCCAACCATGCATACACTTGTGACTTACATTAGCAAATCTTACTTTTCAGTTGGGTTGGGCAGTTAAGACATTCAGAGGTGAAAGTGAGAGGTGATCACTTCTTTCTGCTTACCCCACCTCAACAACACTCAGACAGACTTCTTTGCAGCGCGAGTAAAACCTACACCAATTTTCCTTCAATGCCTTATACTTCGTGGTGCTTCTGAAGGTGCATCATAGCCCCCCATGTAGAAGAGATGGAGCAGGTATCTGGGCCAGTACCATCGGCAAGCCTAAGCCTTCAGTGTGTGCATGCACTCAACTATCCCTGGTTTAGCAGGCAGTAGCTTTCTATGTTGTGGTAACATGACCTTTCCTGATTGGATTCCTGCATCCTTAACCAGCTCTGCTGTAAAAACGTGCTAGACATTTGACTCAGCGGCCATTCCAAAATACCCTTTTGGAAAAGGGGTCTTAGAGCACTCTAAGTTATGTTCATGCACACCGTGCACAGGCATATTCCTTCCTCCCTGTTTTTCTTCTCGCTGTCTCAGGAGATACGCACAGAGCTTGCTTTTCTTCTTTTGCACTAGGTGTTGCAGGAAGCCCCACACACCTCAGATCCCATTTGATTCATATGTATGGTATTTGGCTACTGTGCTTGCAAAACTCGTACTCTGATTTATAAGTTGATGTGAAATGCTGAATTCTAGACTTGAGTAAATGAATTAGTGTGTATTGTAGTTTAGGACTATTAAACACTGAAATGTAGAGATGGAATTAAGTTAGTTCCGCATAAAAAGGGGGATGTTTTATTAGAGGTAATAAATTCAGTGCAGAACAAATTTATTTAGACCATGATTGTTAAATTGCTTGGATAATTAAAACCTGTGATGGGTAAGATGACACATGGTAGGAAAAGGTTAAGTATTTAACTCGTTTTTTTCATAGTTTGATTCATTGTAACGTAAATACTACTCGTGTGAGGTATGTTAACTTTATTTCTAAAATGTGTTTGCCCAGGCAGTGAATAGTCGTTATTTCATAAAGTTAAGAAAATAGAAAGCTAAACTTTTATGACATTTATATGGGCCAGCTCTAGCCAGAAAGATGTAAGCACTGAGGAAAATATAAGCACTGTAGAAACTGTGTCATTTTGACCATACAAGGGGCTAGCTGCCTGGTTAATGTCTGGCATTTATGTGAATTCCAGTTCTTTCAGATATCTATTTTTAACCTTCATTAAATTCTTCTTGGAGTGACACAACAGAAATCCCAAAGAAAATCGCTAAGAATAGTTTCCCAAATCTTCTCTCACTTTTCTTTACAAAATATTATACAAATCTCAAATTACTGTGCTTCATTTGGGATCAAGAGGAAACAAGAAGTGGGATGAAGATTATCCCACCTCTGCTGACTGCAAGCACAGTAGGCTTTATGTCCCCTACCAAGGACTACTGCATACATTTTCAATCGGTGTGACACTCCCTTTGTTTCTATTTTTCCTGCTTATTGATTGAAAAAGCAGACTGAATTCTCCCTAATTTTCATCCAAAAATGACATTATGCAATGATGAGCTTAGCCATGCTTGAAAGAGTGCATTCTACAGTGGAATAAATCATAGAATCATAGAATGGTTTGGGTTGGAAGGGACCTCTAAAGGTCATCTAGTCCAACAACCCTGCCGTGGGCAGGGACATCTTCAACTAGATCAGGTTGCTCAGAGCCCCGTCCAACCTGACCTGGAATGTTTCCAGGGATGGGGCATCCACCACCTCTCTGGGCAACCTGGGCCAGTGCTTCACCACCCTCAGTGTAAAAAATTTCTTCCTTATATCTGATCTAAATCTACCCCCCTTTAGTTTAAAGCCGTTCCCCCTTGTCCTGTCGCAACAGGCCCTGCTAAAGAGTTTGTTCCCATCTGTTTTATAAGCCCCCTTTAAGTACTGATGGGCTGCAAGAAGGTCTCCCCGGAGCCTTCTCTTCTCCAGGCTGAACAACCCCAACTCTCTCAGCCTTTCTTCATAGGAGAGGTGCTCCATCCCCCTGATCATTTTTGTGGCCCTCCTCTTCTGGACCCGCTCCAACAGGTCTGTGTCTTTCTTATGCCAAGGGCTCCAGAGCTGGAGGCAGTGCTCCAGGTGGGGTCTCACCAGAGCAGAGCAGAGGGGCAGAATCCCCTCCCTCAGCCTGCTGGCCACGCTTCTTCTGATGCAGCCCAGGATACGATTGGCCTTCTGGGCTGCGAGCGCGCATTGCTGGCTCATGTTGAGCTTTTCATCCACCAGTACCCCTGAGTCCTTCTCAGCAGGGCTGCTCTCAGGGCTTATGCAGGTTTAGCCTATGCATGGAGCTGTGCACAGCCTGCCAGCAGCCAGCATCCTCAGGTAGGGATCTACCTATCTTGTCCCATCTTGGTAGGGACAAATCTTTAGGTAGATGCAGAGCTGAAAGCTGAAGAGCTGTGTAGCTAAATAAGTGCAGACTCGCAAGTAGCCAGCTTGGATCCCAAAGAACAGAGCCTGCCCAAATTGATATGTCAGATGTGTGTCCCAGGTGCAGGGCTAAGAAACTATTTTTTTTTTAATGCTAAAGATATTTTTCAGCCATTTGAAGGTTCTTTTTTTTTTTTTTTGTCACATACCATCAATCAGATTTCTACTTCTAAAACTAGTGTGCCAGTTTCTGGTTTTATTCATATATATTCATAGATGTCTGGAGTTAGTTTTTCTACAGAGGGCAGAATTTGGATCATCATTTCTAAAGCTGAAAGGCTGCTGTATATGCTTAGTCTGCCACCTAGGTCTTTTTAATGGAAATATCAATCTGGAATGATCTGGAGGCACACTATGACACTTTTATTTCTTTTACACCTAATTCTGCACGTTGTCCCATTGAATGACTTCATTAAATAAATAATTTGAGTCTGAGAAGCTAGCCTGTAATTTGCCATTTAGTGGATGTGGACTAGCAAGGGTTATGGGCTATTTACTGCATTCCCTGGTATTCCACTTCAAGTCTGTCTATGTAGGAGAGAGTGTGTTTCAGCACACTTAGGATCAGATTTTACTTGCGCTGAATTGTGTCACTTTGTTTTGTTCACCTGACATCAGTTTACAGTAAGTGAGAAGTTAGATTGGAATCTTTTTTTCCATTGAGATAATCTGTTAATAGAGTGGGAGGATATTCTAAATCTAGCTTTGTTTATTTTGTGCTTAACAGCCTGAATCAAACAATTGAGATTGCTCTTCACCAAAGATAATATTGTGTGTTCTGTAAAATGGAATGTAAATATACTCCAGCACTAGGAATAATGGTTTTGCTCCTCTTTTCTGCAGCAATATGAGAACTGGCGACCAAACCAGCCAGACAGCTTCTTTTCTGCTGGAGAAGACTGTGTTGTTATAATATGGCATGAGAATGGGCAGTGGAATGATGTACCATGCAATTATCACCTTACCTATACCTGCAAGAAAGGAACAGGTACAGACTTTCCAGTAACAATAGCATAATTCTCTAAATTCCAGTTTTATAAAGTTAAAATGACCAGTTCTAGCTGATTTATGGTGACCACTACAGTGAGCCCTCAACTGAGTTAGCTTCACAAAGTCATCCTTCATCTGTTTCCACATATTACATCTCTACCTAATCTGTTCTTGAGTCAGGCACAAAAGTGTTCACAGTTGAAACTCTTGATTAAAACCAGGCAAATTTCTTCTTAGGTACAGATCTCAGCAAAAGAGGCATTCATGTACCTGGCAGGCCTGCTTTACTTGCATACCATTAAAATATTACCAACTCCTCTTTCCTGGGACGTCATCACTGTGAAGTATGTGGGCAGCGGAATATTGGTAGGCAGTCAGAGCAGGCAGCTGACCACTGGTATGTGGTTAGCTTTTCAGCTCCCGTTGAGCATAATTTTCACCCATCAAGTAATGCTGACCTTTGTCTTCCTCTTTTCCAAAACCACCTAGTTTAACGGCATGGCTGGAACTGAAAAGCACTCTGGTTTATACACTGTTAGAGCTGATCCTTGCAGGAAACCTCACTGTTACCAGGAGCTGTACAGCAGTACTTTAGGAATTGCCTCTGCCTTTTCAGACTGGGAAAGCAAAGAAGCAGCCAAAATCTTGTGTGCACTCCATTGTTCCCAATTACCATTTACAACTTTTTGTTAACATGTTGTCTGGGCCTTGACAAATCCATCAGTTTTAAGTGCTTTTAAATAGTCTATTGTTGAGGAAGACATAAGAAGTATTGAAAATGAGACTTTTTTCTTAAATGCCTGTAATAATGTCACTGGTTTTCAGGTTTTGCAGCTTTCCAGTGAAAATCACTTCTTTGTGTGAGTATGCCAACCATTTTGGCTCAAATTTATGTCAGAAATTTAAATGAAAAAGGCAATACTGACCATACTGTCTGCTGTTTTCCAATTTTTATCATTACTGTATTTGGTCTACAAGACTGGAGAACTACAGAAAAGACTGATGTCCCTGTCCTTATTTGGATGTCTCTCTTGGGAGTCTAACTGAGTTCCCTTGACATCTTCCCTTAGCCAGGGACACATCCAGAAGTGCATTTACAAACTGATGTTTTGGGTTATGTTCTCTCTTCCTTTCAGTTGCTTGTGGTCAGCCTCCTGTTGTGGAAAATGCAAAGACCTTTGGGAAGATGAAACCTCGTTATGAGATCAACTCCCTTATTAGATATCACTGCAAAGATGGTTTCATCCAGCGCCATATTCCAACCATCCGGTGTCAAGGGAATGGAAGATGGGATATGCCTAAAATTACTTGCATGAATCGTGAGTTCTTTGAAAACAAACCAGTGCTGGATCAGAAATGATAGACTAATTTAAGATTAATAAGTAATGAACATCTATTTTAAGAGAAGTGCAAATCTGGTATGACAGATTATGACAGCAAAACTGCTCACTCTACCTGTAGGAAAATACATCAGGCCTCCAAAACTAATGAAAATGTTCCTCTTCTGTTTTTACAGAAGCCACTAAGACTCTTTTAAAGTAAACAACAACACTCTTACAAAGCCCCTGAAATCAACAGGTTCCTAATAACACTAACAATTCTTTCTGCAACTGTGGTCTAACTGTGTGTAAGAGATGCTTCTCCTGTATGTAACATGGTCATAGTACCAGTTAATCATTTGTTAACCCTCTAATTAATCAAGAATAAATGGAACTGTAATGTGAAGTGTAGCCAGCCCATTTATAGTTAAATAATTTTAAATTAATTTCCCTTTTTTCATCCTTCTCATTGCAGCATCCACATACCAAAGGACTTACTCTAAGAAATACTACTATAAACATTCTTCATCAGGAAAGGGATCATCGTTAAATTCATCAAAGCACTATCATCGCTGGATCAGGACATGGCAGGACTCAAGGCGCTGAGAGCTAAATGGTGAATGGGGATTTCCACCATTTCAGCCAAAGTCATAACTTTCTGTGCCTTTTCTATCACTTATAGGAGTATTATCAAATTGTTTTGAAACTATGGACTGCGGTATTCACAATGCATCTTGCAAAAATATGGTGTTTATCAGAAAATTAAAAAAAAAAAAGGAGAAGTGCTTATGGGGATAAAAGGAAACCATTTCCAGCCTATAAAGATTATTAGTTTTCTATATGCCATCGGTGTGGACCATTTTATGATATATACCAGCCTTCTGCAATATTTAAACAGCTCAATTTTAGCACCAATGAAAATGTAAATAAGATGATTTTAGTGTTGTTTAATTGTGTGTTGTTTTTAAAATCCTGTATATAAAATGAAAAGTCACACTAATTTCAGGCATATTTATGGTTAGAATGGCCTCAGAGGTCTTCAGTCATTTATGACGTTGTTTTTATGTTGTTTACCTAGGCTGGAAATGGTTGAAATAACTTCACTGACTGAAATTTGCTATTATCAGGTGAAGATAAACACACAAGTTACATGAGGTTTTGTTTTTTTTTTTTTAATGGGAACTGTGCCAATTCCCATCCAAGGTACAGTTTGTGTCCATGTGATGCAAAGTTTAGACAGAGCACATAAAAGTGGCATGAAGCATGAACTAGGGACTGCAATATGGAACTTTTTTTCTGCTCTCCATTCCAGCTTCACCATTCATGAGAAAGGACTGCATGGAGAAGTTGTGTATGACAAGGAGGGCCTGTAAAAATCCAAGTGCTAATACATTAACTTTATCAACCAGGGCCACTTTTTTGAAAAGAAAGAAAAAGAAAAAAAAATTACTTTCACAACATTAACCACAAGGTCTATATTACAGGTCTCTGCATTCTAAAATGGAGATAGACCTGGTGTTTGGGGGATTTTTTTTGTAAAAAACAAACAAAAATCAAAAAAGTAAATAATTTTGTATATATAACCATTTTTTAATCTTTTTATAAAGTAATGAATGTTTGTGTATGAATGCTGCAGCTGTGAAGCGTACATAAATAAATGAAGTAAGCCATACTGATTTAATTTATTGGATGTTATTTTACCCATGCAAAGAAGATTAAAAGAGCTCGCCAGTGCAGTATTAGCCCCTGAGCTCCACTTTTGGAACCATCTTTCAGTTCAACTGCTATTTCCCTGGAGAACAAAATTCCTGCTAAACAGGATCATTTGTTTGCGGTTAGATGGGTGAGAACCGTGTGACTTACAGAAGAATCAGAATCTTGGCTTTCTAGAAAGAAGTGTGTGCACAAAGAGATTATAGGTTGTAGTTGGTGCAGTGTGTACGTAGGAGTTTTCTATTATGATTTCTTACCCTGGTCAGCTCGATGACTGACCTGGATGTGTACAGTAAGTGTAGAAGGTAACGTTTGAAACGACCTCTCCACAGAAAGGACTGTTATTTCTGCAAAGTGCCTTGCACACCTTTGGGCACAGGAGAAAAAAACCCCAAACAACAAAACAAAAGTGAAAATAAAGAACAGTAAGTTCCCTATAACATACCTTTTAAAATAACATTACAAATACAAACACAGACGGGAGGTTTACGCCTTTGTGTTAGTGTGGGGATATGATGCAAAAAGTTGAAAGGGAAAGGAAAAGAATTGAAACCCAGCCAACATGTAAGAGTTTGTAGTAGGCAGAGCTGCCCGTGGAGTGACCTTGCCATAGCTCATTGGGAACAGCAATTACGGTTCCAGAGAACATCTCTTAAAAAATTGCAGTGACTGCTCCATCGAGCGTACCCAATCTTTGCGTGTTCAACGTGGCAGTGCGTCACTGTGTTGGCCGGTTTATTCCCCACCCCTTGCCCCCAAACAATGCACATAATACTTTTCTCTATTTATATTATTATCTTGTATAGTGTATAATGTGAATGTCTGGTTTTTTGTGAATGAAAGTCTAAAATCTTTGTAACTTTTATATCTGCTTCTGTTTCACCAAAGAAACAAGGTTTTGCTATACTGTGACTTGTCTTGTTATTGCATGTCTTCCTGTTTAAATCTATGCAATGTGATTTTTTTCATATGAATACAATTAGACTGTCAGGTACTTCACAATTATCATGGGCTTAATCAAGTGCCCACTGGAGTCAAAGAGAGTCAGCTGGCTGAACTTTAGTAGGTGCTGGATTTGACTTTATATGAGCAGCTCTAGGGGATATTTTAAGATATACATTGTATGTTTTGAAGTCGATTATTGCTTGTATAAGTCAAGGCTCTGTTCATAAATATACAGTATTCTACACATCACTTCCTTGTACCAGAAACATACAGAACAGAAAATATATTTTAACACTTTGCAAACTTTCTCACCATATGTATAAAAAACCCTGCATAGATTTGTTGTTTTCTTGTCTACTTGTTGGATTTAAACAATGTTGTAAGGCATTCAGATAACATTGTGATTGTAGTTTTAAATAGGTTAGATACAGTGCTTATATTGATTTTTTTCACCTCCTTCTATTACGCATAATAAAATAGGACTGACAACATTCCTTATTAAAAAAAAAAAAAAAACAAAACCAAAAAAAAACCTGTTACCCATGCTTGTTTATTTAGACAGAGAATGGAATGTTATTCAGCTCTGGAGACTTTTTCTAATACTGATCTAACTCCCAAATGTTCCAATACCAACTCCCCGCAAAATGCACCCACTCATATCACAAAGTTAGGTCTGCTGTGAAGCCAGGGAGTGATTCCTTTACGTGGAGCATCTCTGAACTCCAGTATGTGGAAGCGTGTTGGGATTGGAATAGAGGGATAGAAGAAAAAACTACAGATTTAAATACAGGTTTTCCGAGTCTTTCTTAGCTCTGCTTTCCTGCCTTTCAAGTTAAACCAGAATTCTTTTTAACTTATTTTTCAACGGTACCCTGTATCTGCTGCAGAGATAGACGTGTCCACTCTAAATTGTGCTTTACAAGTACAGGAAAGACAAATATCAGAGTAGTATTCCTGTAGTAATCTTCCCCTGTTGCATAAGTATTAAACTGTTTGTCTCTACTAACACACTGTCTGCCATTTAAAAGGATACAGAAACACCTGTAGACTAGGAGGTGGAAAGGTTAGGAGAGGATGGGGCATTGACAACTAAAGTCATTAGCTTGGAGGAGCTCAGATGAGCACTGCACATCTTGGGTTGCCAGCAGCACATGGAGTATCTGGTTCGACCAAGGCTCAGGCTGCAGGTTTGTGCACAGAGCTCAAAATGCCACACGAGAGCAATTGCATTTTGTGTGCCCATGAAAATCGCTGCAGAGTAGCTATTATTATTCTGAACATCTTCCTGTCACTTCAGATATTGACAGTATTTGACTTCCCGGCATGAACCTCAGACCACAGGGTTCACCTCCTGCAGAGGTTAACACCACACAGGATAGAAATAAGCCAGGCCATCTATTTTGGTAGAGCTTCTCAAATAGCAAGAGAAGGCACTGGTTAGTGGAAAGATTGCTGTATTCCAGCTACGCCCTAAAAGATGCACAACTTCTTGAAGCTATGGAGGAAGAGACAGCTCCCTGATGGCAGATCTCCTTGAGGGACACTGGTTTCTATGGGATCTTTTGCCTGAGACGTCACTGCAAGCAGTGACTCATCAGAGACTGGGGTTGGACGAACCATGTAGGAGAAAACACAAGTCCCTGGAAGTGCAACAGGTGGGCCAGCAAGATACAAATGGGCTGGCAAGGGGCTGCTAATGGAAAGGATAGTCTGCAAAGAGGGCTTTGCAGTCAGAAATTGCTTTGCCAGGGCAATGGCTGGAGGAACATTGTCTGAGGTTCAACCTATGGGTATGCTTAAGGCCTATGTCTGTAATACTTTTTTAAGCGAAAAGTCTTCATTTCTGTAGGCAACATCTTTGCTCTGAGCATATGCAGAAGACAGCACACACAAGCAGAGGCATTCCCTTGGCAATGGGAGGCTGAAACTGCAACAGCTGGTACAAGTTTGAGCTGTAAAAATCTCAGCAGCACAGCAGCCTGGGGTGACTGAGGAGGAAGTAGAGCAAGAGGAGCAGCAGCAGCTGCAGCCACCAATGTAAATGCTGTTAACTAACTTCTGAAAAACCTGGATCCTGCTAAGAGCATGACTGGTGGATGTAATTAAATCCTCAGTGAAGCTCTGCACCTCCAGCAAGTTTGGGTTTTTTTTTTTTTTTTTTTTTTTTTTTTTTTTTTTTTCCTTTTTTTCCACATTGTAAATGCTTTTCCACATTGTAAATGCTGACTTTTTGCATTTGGAAGAGCTATGTTTTTGTCTGCTAAGAAGTCTTACTGCTGTTGTGTCTCAAAAAACCCCCCAGACGGTTTCTTCTCAGCACAAGCAGGGCTGCTGAAGGAGCAGTGGCTGCAAAGATGCCTCCTAGGTTTTTTAGGCAGATCTGTGAACTTCAATGGCGTTTGTAGGGAGAGAGATATGAATTGCTCCTGGTGTGAACCAGAGCTATTTCCTACTCCAGATAGTAGGGAAAAAGGGTGGTTGTGTTCTTTGCACAATTAAAAGGCTTGCAATATGCCCTCCTGTCCCCCAAAGGTAGAAGATGACTCAAGCTGTCTGTAGGCTTCAGCTGTCCAGGTAGAAAATTGCTCCTTCACCAGGAAATATTTAAGGTGTTGCATACCAACAGTGACTGGAAAAATCTCTGGGCTCAGTGCGACTGTGTTAATGTACAAAGGCAAATGCATTCTTTTTCAGAGAAAACATGCAGCTTGTATTATTGATTGTAAGCAGTAATGTGCATAGGACTCTACGAGCGCACTGTTTTTCCTGGCAAACAATGAAAGGGATACAAACGATGTTTGGACAAAGCACAGACAAAAGCTGTAAAGTTGTTAGCGTGGTGAAGCCAAGAAGTATAGTAATTGTAAGGACGAAATATCATCCAGAAAAAGGTGTATCACTTGAATGCTCCAGCAGCAGACCTGGAAGGAAACTTAAGAGCCTGTAAAGTGCAATTTGATGGCAAATTTTGGTTTTCACAGCAAATAAATATTTTCAAGTGGGGAAGCCATCAGCTGTTACTGCTATAGAGGCTAAGTTACTGTGTAAATGCAGATAAAAAAGAGAAATGGGACCTTGAGGTGTTTTAGTGAGGTATTTATTGCAAGGGTGGGAATGGATTCATGATACTACCAAAATGCCTCCAGATTTCCAGCTGCCAATAGCCAGGAGAAATGAATTCAAGCTGGAAATGGTCCAGCAGCCTGCTGCTGGGATGGTCAGAAGAATGGAGAAGCTAAAAGGAAGGCAAACACTAGTGGTGGTCCTGCACAGATGCAGCAGTCTTAAGGAGCAATTACATGGCTTCTGGTTTTAATCTGTAGAAGCTGCATCGTGTAGTGGTGAGAAGTCCCGTGACAGTAAAAGTCCTTCTTACTTTAAGATAGGAGGTAATCAGTTTAGGAAAGGGAATAAATGGTGTGGTTGTCTTTGGTAGCAGAAGAATGGCAGGAATTTTAGTCCTGTGTTTCTTACACTACAGTGTTTGGGGTAATAATTACACATAATGTTCTTACATGGTAGGGAAAAAAGGAATGCAGAGCCTTGGCAGAGGTCATTCACAAAGATCTGCATCAGACCCAGGCAATGAATCTGTGTTTAGTAAGGGCACTGTTCCTTCACAGGTTTAAAACCAAAAAAAACCCCTAAAAACACCCTAACTTTTCTAAGCAGGTGATGGAAGTTTTGATTCCAAAGGCAGCAGGATCCCAGGCTGCTCTCTTCAGGGTTAAAACAAACCTTGGGCTTACCCATGTACCACATCTTTGTCAATATATATATATTTTTAATAAGCTTAGAAAAAGGGGGAGGGGGGAAGCAGCGGATGTTGCTGATGGTGCTATTTGCTTGCTGAATGAAGGATCCCTTTGGTCGTGAAAGCCATACCTGTTCTTCCACTGCAGCCTGCTCATCTTAAACCACGGCAGCTTCTAGATATGCTCAAATCCTGACCGGGGACAGTATATGGCAGGGTAACTGGGCCGGTGACCGCTCCCAGTTCACTTTCCATCTCGACCTCTCGGTGAGGGAGGAGGCAGCCCCCAGCTTCACGTGGCTGCAGAGGTGATGCCGTACCTGCTTTGCCTGCAGCGTGAGGCGGCTGAGAGGTTCAACTGCCAGGCTGGAGCTAATGCCCTGTGTCTCCCAAAAGGGCATTTCAATGGGAACATGTGCGCTGTTAACAAAATCCGTGGACTTTGGTGTATTTCGAACCATGCTGTGACCAGGCTGGCATTTGCAGCTTGAGAATGGCTGATGGTACATGGCTGAAATGTCAGCTATTCCCCTTTGCTTTTGGGGAAAATAAAGATGCTTTCCTCTCAGTAGGCTGAACAGGTCATGCTGGTTTTTCTCATGCTGTCAGGCTATAAAGAGAATCCTAAACCCAGTACAGAGTCATTGATCATGGTACCAAATCAATTACACCCCACTGAGTCTTGCAGAAACCATCTCCATTAGGTATCTCCATAAGAGGATCTGCAGTGTGTTGGAGCAAAGGTCTGTCTGGTTGCACTGTGCCATCACTGACAGAGACCAGTGGAAGATGCTTTAAGGAAAAAGACATGATTGGAAAAAGTGATGTTTTGGTCCCTTCTCCCCTGTGTCCTTCCCATGCCAGCAGCTTGGCTCCCTCCCCATGGGCGTGCTTTCCAGACTGACATTTTCAAAGGCAGAATAAGAAGGACGAAAATCATCAGAAAATAATACTGTTATAAAAGGGAATTGTGATGTCAGAGATAAAAATGCAGGAAGAATGGTGGGAGGAAAAGTACATGGGTATTGATTTGAAAATGGAAAATCAATCCATGTTAACTTTGTATTAGGGAGGAATTTGAATTTATACCAATGAATTTGTACCAACCAGACAGTGATAGCCCCAGTAAGAGCACATCAGTATAGTAGCTACATTAAATATAAAACATATGCTATTGTAGTTTTTGATAAACTGGCCTAAATGTGTGTGCTTTTTGTTTGGTAGTAGTTTTTGTTTGCACTCTATGGTTGCAGGTGTTTTTTTTTTTAAAAGATACTTCAGACCTTCAGGACTTTAAGACAGACCTTTTAGCCTGTGTTTGCACATGTGAGCTACACTTTCAGTCACTCGCCAGTCCTTGAAAATTGTTAGGAACAGCTGTTTATACTTGTAAAGCCAAACATTTGAGTTTAAAATGACAGGCAATGTGGACACACAGATTTTTCAAGTTGCCTGAAGTGACATTAACGTACTGCTGAAGTGAAATGACTTCTAAAGATAAGAGAAGAGCTTAGGATATACAGCATCACTTACTGTCACTCTTGAGTGGAAAATTCTTCCTCAAAGAACAGATTCCAAATGTGAAAGTTAAGGAAAAACTTGGGGTTTAGTCTACAAAAGTCTTTTGAGCTTTACAGTATACTGGATACTAGGTAACACGGAATTACACAGAGAAGTGAGTTTACCTTTACCTTTTAGGACATAGTTGTATGGTTTTTTTACAGTGAATCTTCATTTTTCAGGGGTAAAAAATGAGATCTGTATTTTGATTGACTCAATATAGTGAGTCCAAGGCATCATTAAAGCATGAGGGCTAACCTTAGAGGAAAAAAATATTAGCCAAAGGAGAGATGAATAAAATTACAGAAATCCAACCCTTTTTCTCTTGCCCTGCCCCAGCTGACTCCAAGCACAACTTTGATCTTAAAAAGGCCGTGGGGATTGCTCCGGGCTGCTGAGGATGGCTCTGGGGCTGCTGTGTTTGCAGCTGTTGAGCAACTGAGATGTGCTCCAAGCCCCTGGAGAAGCAGGAGGGCAGTGCCAGCGTGGGATAGCAGGGGAGTGTCGTAAGAGGGAGAGAACAGGATAACGGAGGCTGGTGTCACCGAGCCAGTGCAGGAACAAACCGCCTGCCTGGATGAGCCCCATCCCATGGAGAAAAGGCTGGGGAACCCAAGAGAGCTGTCACCTTGTGCTGGCAGGCATCAGACCTCGCACCTTCCCTGATGTGATGTGACTTGTGGTTTTGGCTGTATGAAGGAGCTGGGACATTCCCGTTAGGCTAACACAATTCTAAAATGGCCAAGGTAATGCATTTGTAACCACTGTTAAATTTGCGGCAAATGGTAATACACACGGTCCAACAAATCGTCAGGCTACTAGGACAGTTTCAGTTCATTTCTTGGGGAACAAGTGTCCTTTCTGTTAAATCATTGTGGCTTTTCAAAAGTGTGTGCAGATCAAAACTATTGTCCCTATATGTAGCAAAGTCAGCTACTCTGCTGCATTCATGGCTTGGCATAGCCACTTTCCCTCGAGGTTGTATCTCCTCCAAAGCATCCTCTACTGTTGCTAAGCTTCACTTTATTTCTGTGAAGTTCACAGATCTTGCTCTTCCTGTGCAAAGAAATAATATTGCACATTCAAAATAATTCTCTCAACCTCTATGGTAATAATCTACTAAAGTTAACACACTGTTTTATTTTCCTTTGTTTATCTTACTTTCTTACAAGTGTCCGGTGTTGTCTGTACCTGGAAATCCAGGACTGCCTCTGGATGTCTTCTGTGACCTCCTCATGGCAGAGACACCTCTTTGGATCTTGGCCCATATATATTCTGTGTGATAGCCAGAGTGTAAATGCCTCTGGCTGATCTCACATCTCACATTTACATTTTTGGATGTAAATTTTCAACTTGTGCTCCATGGATGGTGAGCAAAGATCGCAAAAGGGAAACAAGTAAATTCTGTGTAGTACAAAACACTTTTCCTTTCTCATCTCTGCCATATCACTATCTATGTAACAAATAGTCTTAGCATTTAACTGCTCCAATGTCCTTACTTTTTATAATAGAAGTTTTTGAGACCTCTGTGTCTTCAGATATGACAATGGTAATATCCTCCCCTGACCCTCCATGGTCGAGCATTTAAAAAAAAATATTTTTTTCAATATACATCAACAATTCATTAATTAATGCTCTCCAGCTTTCATAAATTAATAAATGCTGACAGATTTTTTTTTTTTTTAAATTATGTATTGCCTATCATAATAAGTGTCGCTCCTGGAGTATGGAGAAAGTGCAAATATTTAGTAGCCTTAATCTCACTTTATTAGAGTGTGAATCTGTGTGAAATAGTTACCTCACATGTTTTAAGAACAGATTCAATCAAGAGTAAATGGGAGGTTACATTCTCAAAACTGGACTCATCAAGTTCACCTTTCATCAGTGTTGCCTTACTGCAACCACAGACTCTTCAGATGGAAGTTGTACCATGACCACTTTTGTGATATAAGGTGTAGGTAATGGTTAACTAAAAAATTGAGCAGCTATTTCCCCGTATTTCATGCTTTCACCCAACCATTTTTGTGTTTCTGTGCAAGCTGAGTGCAGGAGAAGTCAGCAAGGATTCCCAGGAAGAAGTGTGACGGTACTAGATGAGTACTAGATCGTTAGCAGAGTTGTCCAGTATTTGTTCTTGGATATCCTAAATCATCCATGATGTGGAGCTCAAGGATAACATAAAGGTACAGAGATGTGCCAAAGGACCGATGCAAAATCATTGCTGGAAATATCATAGAAAGCAGGACAGAGGAGGAATCCTTTGCTGTGATTTACCGTAATCTGGTTTTGCAGAGGTAAATAAACCCATTTGAAAGTTGGGCCAGAATGTGTATGAATAAACTGGGATTTAATTGTACAGCTGAGGGGAAAAAGGGATCTTCCCAAATCAAGTGACCGGTACCCACATGAATTTGGATCTGAAATATCCAGTTTCTTAACAACTCTTAGTTGTTTTATGGCAAGTACAGTTCAAGTCTGACCTACCTGCACAGCTTGCTGGGTGGGTACTTCTAGTTAGCGAAAGATTTGGGGTCACTTTTGGGAGCTATTCCTACGCTTATTAGTCTTGGAGCACAACATAACTAATGCAAACCTCTACATCTCTTTTCCACCCAACCCAGTATTGACATTTTGTGGTGAGGGCAACTAGAGGTGGCAGGAGGTTTACTACCCTTCATGGGGGTGGGGGCAGTGGCAAGTCGCATCTGCCAGGCAGAGAGGCAGCTTGCACCCTTCCATGAGTACCAATGTGCTCCAAAACCAGCCCTGTCTGAAGTGAGATGCCATATTTGCTTGGGATCTCTCACTCTGAAGTGAGCAGGGATAGTTGTACCCGCTGCTGAAAGTGCATTTTGGGAGCCCTCACTTGCAGTCAGGAGGTTATGGGGCAAAATGTTTGCCCCCACCATGTAAATTAAGTAAGGACTGATTGTACAAGCTAACATGGTACATGGAAATGCAAGCACAAGGAGGCATTTCATTCAGCCTTCCCTTAACAATGGGGAAAGCATCGATTTTCACACAAACACTGCAAAAAACCATATATATGTGTATATATTGCATGCCTGGATAAGGAAGAAGAGCAAGAGACTAGAGTAATATTATGAAAAAAACCATTTTCTGGGGATAAGTTTTGGTGGATGTTAGTAAGTCTCCTTCCAAGATCAGCCTCTCCACATCCAAGAATGAGATAAGCTCCAAGAAGTATTGGACTACATGGTTTTTATTAAAGTTTATAACTTCTTCAACTTCACTCATGCACAAAAATTAAACCCATATAGTTATGCCCCAAGGCAAAACATCTCTGGATGACATAGCCAGCAGGATGACAATAACAGAATGGAAATCTTTGCATTTTAAGACACCGTACCTCTCTCTTTTTTACCCTTCCTGAAGCAGACACATAGCTGCCTAACTTCTGTGATACAGTCAGTCAGGAGTTAGAGGTGAACAAACTTTATTTGCTTCCCTGTATTATTCATTTAAAAGTGAAATTGCTTACTTAAAGTTCAGAAGTGGGGGGAAAAGTCTTAAAAAGTCAGGAAAAAAGAAAAGGGAAAAAGAGTTGGATATTTTTTCCCAAAATCTCAGGAGAAAAACGGCCTGAACAGAGGAGGTATTCAATACCATTAGGGAGAATTCATCACCTTAAAGATTGTTCTTGTTCATGATGGATTCCCTAGGGGCTCAGAGACTTTTTTTTTACTGGGAACTAATCAAGGAGGGGTCAAATCTTAGGATGCCTTGCAAATCTACAGCATACGTTTTTGGTCAGTGAGAATTAATACTGCTGTTCAGCTATTCAAAGGATTGCTTTGGGTAGCTACAATGTCACTTTTATATCATCAGCAGATTTATATAATCTGTTCTGACATGGACCAGAGTCAGGAAGGACAAAATACGATAGCTTAGAAAATGAGTGTACTAACTGCTAATCATATCTACAGTGTACGAGCAATGCCAACAAGCCATATTTTTTATAGCAGCATCCTGCTTCAAGATGCTGCATGGAAATACCTGCCTCCAAGGATCATGAAGAAATGCACAAGCATGAAGAGCTTGGTCTTACAAGATTTTAGCACCTCCTCATACTTGTTCTTCAAGATTTGGACCTGTGCAAACTAATTTTCAATCCTAAATGGTTCAGTGCACCTGGGATTTGAGGCTTTGCTCCAATATTTATTAATGTAATAAGTATCTTATTGTGCAGTGTGATTAACATTATGCCCAGAGGCAATGTTTACTAATATAAAGCCAAAGACAACTAAATAAACAAATGGTGAAATGTTCATGTTTTATTTCATTGTATGTTCAGGAGCAAGTTCAAAATGGCTGGGTTAAAGGGCGGAGCTGTAAAACATGACTGTCTGCAATATCAAACATTCAGACAGAAAATGTATAATGGGGAAACTCTGTTTACTATGAGCACAGTCGAATTTCAGTCTTCAGGGATTGTATTTTGTGGGAGCTATAAGTGCACCCCTGAAAGCAGAAGTGGAAGCTTAGCCAAGCCGGGTACTGTCTCAAATATTACAGAAGGATGTAAAATTTGGTGTTACTGTCAATTAACCCTTACCTTCCCAAAGTCCCTCCAGGGTGGCTGTGGGATGCTGGTGTCTGTGTTTGTGTGGGGGGGGACAATGTATCCTCTGACTCCACAGGCCACCGTCTGCTATTTGCACTTGGCTATAGTTTGGTATATTAGAAGCTGACCATAGTGATGTCCCTTTTGTCTACCCGGGTCTCTCTCTGTTCACTTTGGCACTTGGCTTACTTCTACTTCGCAGAAGTGGCCTTGGAGGCTCCTGGTACCCATCCTCGCCTTTCAGCCACCACTCTCAAAATCCCTTCCTTCCCTGCTTGCTGCAGGTCAG
>NW_008825533.1:1695183-1732017 GCF_000699105.1 Pygoscelis adeliae
GCTAATCAGCCCTTTAATCTGTAAAACAAGGAGCCTCCCCAGCTCCTGGACTCCACCTTATGGACTGCTTTGGGAAAGGGAGAGAGACCCTGCATCTCCTCTATGCCTGCAAATCCTTTCTGAATCTCCAACGCTTGGGTTTCCCAAGCCTCCTTCGTGGCCAGTATACCAGTGTAGACTTTCATTTTCTACCTGTTATGATATCATCCTTCTCCTGGGCCTCAGCATTGCATCATGCATTGCTGAAGTGTTCATCGGACACTGGTGTTAGGATGGTTTTCTCAGCCTTGTGCTTTAACCTTGTCATGTTTTCTAAAACCCTTTTCTTGCTCTATTGATGCTCTTACGCTAATCAGATGCAAGTGACTTGACTCCTGAAGGTCTCTGACCTCGCATGACCTGACCTCCTCCACAGCACTAAAAGATTGGTCTCTACCACCACGCACCCCACTGCACCAACAGGTTACACACTGCCCACATATTATGTCTGCAAGAAACTTTTATTTCAGTCTTAACAAAAAGGCAAAACTCCCCTTGCAAGTCCAAGGAAATCTCCCTTTTCTTTCTTTCTTTTTTTTTTTTTTTGGTAATACCTACAAGAACATAACTGTTTTAAGTTGTGGTCATTAATATAATCTATCAGGCTGAGCAACAGGAATGTGTGTTTTCTTACATTCATATCAAGATTTTCAGAGTTACAGTGCATGCATTTACCTTTTAGCTTCTACTTGAATTGCAAGGTGTTGTAGTTCAGTCCCTTCATCTTTTATGCCAGCCTCTTTTCTCCTATTTTAACACAAATGATGGTACTGGTGCCAATGTTTCTCCATCTGTCGGTAAAAAGTTGTAAAGTAAGACAGTCTTATGTTTTTCTTCTTCAAGTTTAGTATTTTTAGCAAAAGAAAGTCTTGCTACTACCAAACACAAAAAAGTCCTTAAGTCTTCAGGCATTGTAAGATTTCTTAAGAAAATTAATTTCTAACTTTGGAAATGCTGGAATGCTATTGATTCTTTTTTTTTTTAGGTTTTGCTTGGAAACTTCTAGGCTGAACATTTTCACTTTTTAATGAAGTGTGCATAGTTGCATGATTGAGGACTCCAAGAAAAACCCTGAATATTGCAGGGCCTGTGGTATAAGGGTTAAATCTGATGCCTGCAGGCATCAGATAACCTTCATCATCTATAGGGATCATCTATAACCTTCTCAGGTTATGGGCAGGCACTGACACATTCAAAAGTCCCCTTTGAGGCACAAAGGTTTGCACTGATAACTACTATGTACGTTTTATTGATAATGTTATGGTGAACTGACTTGGGAAATTCCAGTGCCTATTAATGTATTTTTCGTTATGGCCACCATTAAAGTTGCTTGAAACTGAAAGGGAAAAAATAAATTATTTCCCTCTACCATTTCAGTCTTCATGGTGGCAGCATGTATGCTTTATAAAAGCAGAAAACGCTAATGGGAGTGTAAAAATGTGTGTTTTCAGTGAAAAAGCTGCTTGGCTTTTTTTTCCCCTTGGTGTGTTGGCTACTTCAAGAGAAATCTGGCATTTGTTACCATATTAGGATCAATTTTCACATTTAACCTTGAAGTAGGAGTATGCAATTTTTGCCTCCACTGAGAAGACTAACAGCAACAAACGCTACGCAGCAAATAAAGCTCTCAGCTATCAGTCTGTCCTCGTAAAACAACAATCCTGAAACATCAGGTTATTTTTCTTTCTTGCCTGTGCATTTTACTGAAGTAGCACGAGGTCCATTTAAGGACCATTTAGTCAAACTTAAGTATACAGAGAGCACACACAAAGCCTTTCCCCTTCAGGCATAAGAAGGCAGCTGTGTTTAAGGATTTCTGCAAGTGAGTTAGGGGAAAAGGAAGAGAAACAAGTTTCTGTAATTTGTCAGCTGAGAGGGATTTATAGGAGCACTGACCTGTTGCCCTTGAACCTTCTAGGTGTTTTAGCTGGGAGTAAAACTCAGGCGAGCTATGCATTTCTGAAAATCCTGTTTATTTTATGTAAGAAATGCAGGTGGCTATACGAGAGAGACAAACCTTGGGTGCAGGGCTTTGCAGCTTCCTGGGCAATGCATGAAAAACCTGGCAAGAATAGCAAAGGGTTTAGGAGCACTGCAAAGGAGAGCACACTCAAGTCCAAAGGATAAACCACTGGTGTGCTTTGTTGGAGGGGGCTTGGCTAATTGACTCGTGACAAAATTATCCCTTAAAATATATATGTGCATATTTATAGAGAAACCTAGGAAGAAGAGGGCTTCATTATTCTTCCAATAAATTGGCTGCACTCACATTATGCTTTCTTCACGTGTGCTGAGGCATGGCATGTTCCTCTAATTTATTTCACTGTTCAAGAAGCAATAAAGCCAAGGTAAATAAATAAAAATAAATAAACCTTTGAGAAGCTTGTGGCAAGCTGCTGTTCTTTTGCTTGTCAAAGCTACCTGACATGAGTCAGAGATGTACCTTTTCTAGGTAATATATATGATAGTCTTTGTAATTTGACAGATCCCACCTAAGAATTAGTGTCCACTGACTTTGTGGTTATTATGTCATCTTTTTTTAATCATATGTAATCAACAAAGGTAAATACCAACTAAACTAAAAATAGCCGCCTTTTTGCTAAAATACACAAATAGCAATGTCTAGAACAGAGGAAAGTCAATGACATCGACCACAACTAATTTTTTGGCTCCCAACACTTGTAGTTTTCTGAACTCACCTTTCAGATACCCTCCTCAGGCAATGCAGCAAGAACTCTGCAGAATGTCTGTTTGCTCTCCTGGTGGGGATTATTTCTTTCTTTCTTTTTTTTTTTTTCCCCCCTTTGCCACTGATTAGGTGAGAACATATTATTTATGTGAGCTCCAAAGTGCTGTTGGTAGCATCCTGATTAGTTTCTGGGGGACTGACCTTGAGAGGTGATTGTGGTATACAACCCCAGCCTGGGTGGAGTTTAGGGCCACAGATATTGCTGGTTGGGATGTAACCTTCTCCCTTCACCGCAGCGGGGAGAAGTGTTGGAAGCTGTTGTCTAGGATTTCTTCTTTCCTGCCATGTGTGTCTTCCATAACTACCTTGGACTTAATTGCCTTTGGCTGAAGGAGCTTATAAGCTGTTGGCGCTAAAGCTTCTGTCCTTCTGCCCTCAAGACTCTCAACTGATGGCCTCAACGATTGACTGTGATGGGGTGTTTTGAGTTAAAATATCAGTGCTTTATAAGCCAAGACTTTCTAAATCGGTTTCTTGGGCATTTAATTCTCTGCTATTTCACTGGCAGTTTTATTTTCTGTTAGTAGCTGAGTATGGGCAGTGTTATTTTTATTAGCTTTGTGATTAGTTACCGTCCTTTGCAATATGAGGTGTCTTTCTCACAATCTGATTTGGTTTCTGGCAATGCCAGGCCAAATCAGTCTCAAGTACTCCATCTGTTCATGTTTCCAGTTCATAAGAAAAAGTGACCTCATGTGGCCTATGAATTGGTGGTCTTTTCTGCTTTCGTACAAGGAAAATGTACCACACACTTTCTCCAGGGATATTCTTGCATGGAGCAGGAATATCCTTGAATTTTACAATAGCCTGCTTTAGCAATCTGTAGCCATGGTGATAGCTTTTTGAGTATCATGATAGCTTTTTAAGTATCAATGGACTGCAAAAATTTAGCAATGTGCAGATGCAAGTCAGACCACTCCAGTTTGACCTAAATATTGTGTGCACTGTGGGGGAAAAAAGAAATCACTGCACTCCCAGCAGCTCTTTCTCAGCTTTCCTCTGAGAACAGAGGATTGAAAGGGTTTCATTTTCCCCTTCTCTATAAAGATATCTTTTTCTAAATTATATCAGTTAAAGGAATGAAAAATCCTGTATCTTCCTATAACCTTTGCCTGTCATTATATCCTTAGACGACCTTGGCTAAAATCTCAAATTTAATCTTAAGCCAGAAATACTGTTTCAAATGGAAACTACAAACCACATGTTTAAAAGCATATTCCTTTTTCCTATCAGCCAGTCAACAAGAAAGAATCTTGCAGGTTTTGCTTTTTCCCCCTGACAATATTTGATAAAGGTTGGGATACCAAGGAAGGTGAAAAGCTGAGGGTAGGCTTACAACAGCATCAGGAGGATTGAGGGACACAAGTACTGTTTGCTTTCTGCACGTTTTTTTTTTCTTATAATTCTTTTAGGAGCCTCTGAAAATATCCTCTCCATGCTTTATTTATTTGGCTGGTCCACTGACAAGGACTGAAATTGTAAATGTCAATAACTCTGCATAGCAGTGGCCATTACATTCGTATCCAATTAAGGATCTAAAATACAACTTTAGCGTTCCTTGCAATTTGGATGGAAATTAGGGCACTAAAACTCACTCAATGAAGTTTATTTCCCTAACTAGCTTTTTGGTTATGAACTGATTTTGGGTACTATCCAGAGAATGCCCGTGAAACACTATTTTATTCACTCTTCAGATGAAATAAACTTGGTTAATTTATTTCTGGTCCAGTACTAGTAATAGTCTTGCTAGAACGGGTAAAGCAATTTCATACCTGTTATCAAATAATTGTATCATAATGTTGCACTTCCCTCCCCTGCCCCCCAGATTTTTTAGCATGAATAAGTGGTTGGGACAATTAGGGTGACCTTTGTAAGCTCCAGGCTCTTTCCTCTTCTTTCCTTTACAGTGTGTGGCAGGACAGTTCCCTCCAACACCAAAAGTGTGACCCAGAAATAACAGTGATGGGAAAGAGCAGTGCCATCACCTCCTGAGCCTGGGCCACCCAGCTGTCCCCTCTGCCCTTCGTGGAGGAGAGGTTCAGGCAGGGGATTGAATTTGTCACAGCTTAAGCCAAAATTATCAGTTTTGGGTTAGGTGTTAGAGGTCTGAGAAGCCTTAGTTTTCTCCCCTATTTTGATAACGCAGGCGTATTGTTGCAGCCGCGGTGGATCCCGTGCGCTCTGGCTGGCAGGTGGCTCCATGGTGTTGTCCATGCTATGGTCATTCCCTGATTAGCCCCATCAGAGGGGATTTCTGCCACCGAAGGGTAGCCCACTCAAATAAAAAAGCAACCAGGTGGGCACAGACTTGCCGAAGTGAGGGTGCTGAGGTTGTCTTTGCAAGCGGGGAGGAAGCCAGAGCTGGGGGAGTGGAGCTGCCTGCTGCTGGGGTAGGGGGGTGAGGTGGGAGGGCTCCGGCACCCCTTCTGCAAAGCTGCACGGCTGCAAGCATGGGGCTTGCATGGGCTTGTCCTTCAGGCAAGCCAACGCTAGATGTCACACGGAGGAGGGTTATTGCATGGGGTCCTCCACTGCTTTGGAGGGGCTCTCAGTGCCAGATGCGGCGGGGGCGGCTGGGGGGAGCAGCCTGCGAGAGAGCAATTTTTTCTGTTTTATTTTATTTTTATGTCTTTCAGCTGCAGCTGCGGGTTAACTCATAATAGACCAGCAGCTATACAAACGTCTGCTACTATAGCAAATAAACCCAACGCATTTCATATGTTATTCGAAGGAGAATATAATCTATTCCTGCCACAAGACCGACAGCTGAGATCTGGTTCTCTGTTTCCAGATCTCATCTATACTTCATTATGCCTCTGTTTTAAGTAAGGCATGCTTAGGGTCATTTGTAGTGGGTAGACTGCCATTTGCAGGTGAAGATTACTAAAAATTGTGTTTTCAGACATTTGGAATTGTTGGTGGAAGTTGCCATAGAAATGCAAGCTCTTGCTGTAATTACTGACAATGTGGAAAAGTCAAACGAACCCAAAGCTGCACTAGATGCTTCAGATAAATCACATACATTTTTTGTACACAGAGAGCTGTCTGACTCCATTTTAGCTGTTCATCTTATCTTTTCATTAATATCCTCATTCTCATGCCACATTAGGTACTGAATAGAATAATGAAAAGTTTGGGTTTGTACATCACTCTTGATAACTTTTTCTTTTTCCTGGCTGTAAAAATCAGTAGCTTTATTAGTTAAAGCATAAGCCTTAAATTTTCCCAAAATTATGTAGAATTCTACAAATCATGTTTGCAATCCTTTTATTATTTGATCTTTGGAGACTTTTTGGGGCAGGGGAGCAACTGTGTGTCTCTTATTTCTATTAAAATCACTACAGTTGCCCAGTGGTGTTGTGTGAGTTGTCCTGAAGTTAATTTGCAGAGTTTGGCTGCTTTTATTACTGAGTAATCATTTTAAATGGTTAATTGATGCCTGGGACCCTGACCGCAAAACTTTACAATCATATACTTTGTTACTCTGATCTTCAACAGAGAGAAATAGATACTGTTTTGATAACGCCATTGTCTATTAAATTTTTAAAGTTTTGAGAAAGGAATTTATCTGTGATATGGAAGAATCTGATCCAAACAACTTAGATGTGCTGGTAAAAGTATGCTGACTTGAAAGTGTAAGGAAAAATACCCCGTGATGTATGTTCACTGAGTCGTCTCCATTTGCAGGCTTCTAAAATATTTCTGGTGGCTTCCTCCAAAGAGCTAAAGCCTCCTCATTTTCTTTTTCAAGCCTCTGCAGCAACCCATTTACATCTTTCCCTGCCACCCTTCCCACCCCAGGTCTGTGAATCAGCACATGAAAAATATGTTTACAGTATTTGTGAAAACAGTGGAGTCGCCCCAACAAGGGAAAAAAACCCCAGGTATTCTAGATTGGTCTCTGCTAGGGGTCTCTGCCAATGTGATATGTTAGCACAGATATATCATCTGAGGTGCTGTGATACAGACATGCTTGTTGTGAATATAACTCTTGAAGTCTCTGAAGTTCAGGGCAGATGCATAGGCAGACTATGATTTTCCTGCTACATGGATTTGTAAACAGAGCTGCACAGGATAGATGTAGGAAGGTGAATGCTTGCTCCTGCGCCTGCTGCTAAACACAGGTCTAGTGTTAGCTCAATGGCTTAGAGAAAAAGTGTGTGCACAAGCATAGTGATGATTGCTCGAGGCTAGGAAAAGGGCCACAGGGGGACGTTGACAAGCTCTGCATCACTGTGAGAAGGAATGGCCAACAACCAACGTTGGAGAAAGATGAAAAATGAAGCAAACACATTTTTCATCATTTGTACAATTACCACTGAAGTAAATGGGAACTTGTGAATTTTCTGTGGCTTGTTATTATCAAGATAATTTACAGTGTCTCAGCAAGTGACAAGTGCAAGGAGCAAAGTTTGAAAGAACAACCTGCTGAGCCGTACCGCTGGCAGTAGTACCTGAGGTGCAAGATTATGTGATGAAACATTACAAAGGTTATTTGTAAGTTATGATGTCACGTGAAAGAGCCAGGCAGTAATGTCTTTTGCCTGAGTGCCCTGCAAGAGTGTTTATCTGTCAAGTAATGTCAGCCTTTTAATCAAATAAATAATTCACGACCAGTGTTTGATGATACTAGCGCCTGGGAATTGGACACTGCTTGGAATGAAATAAGGTTGTCAGTGTGAAAGGGCAGCGTTAAAGTCCAGGACGGATCAATGGAACCAGAAACACATTTCCATTTGTTTTATAACTAAGTGATCTTTTTGGAAGCTCTAACTTTGTAAAGCTATACTTCAGTGATTGCCTTCTTCCATGATCAGTCAAGATTTGGGGTGTTTTGAGTAACCTGCAAATTATCTTTTTTTTTAGTTAATTCAGTAACATTTTGAATGGGGTTGATTCATGTAGTCATAAAGCAATGAAAGAGCCCCTGTACAACCAGTGTTCAAAGGTTATTTTAACGTGACCTTAGAGTTAACGGTCTATCTAGCTGTTAATGACTCTCTGTGGGATTTAGCATTTATTCCTCACCTAGATACTGGTTTTAGTCCTCAGCCCAGAAGACATGGTCCCCGGAAGCAGTACTGAGTGCCAGCGGTGCTCCTCCAGTGGGAGCCAGGGGTAAGCATCTTCCCTTGTACAAAACTTTCCACAAAGCCATTGGCAATGAAACCGTGACGCGGTGGCCCTGGGCTCGTGTACCGAAGGCACATGCCAACCAGGTGGGGGTTATTTTCTCTTGTGCTTGCAACACGAATCCGTCCTTGAACCAAGTACAGTCACGGTGTCACGGACTATTGCTGAGTTAGGAGAGAAACAGTCTTTTCATAAGTTGTTGACAGCTGGCCAGTACTCTGACTTGTTTTGCGTGTTTATGTTTGTGCCCAGTTGGCTGCATTCATATGGGATCACTTGAGTATCAGGTTGTAACTCTATCACGCAGCAAGTGTAACTCTCAGTGTGAATAATGGCTTGGTTGTGCTTTGTTTTTTCCATTTTACACTGAAGAAATAAAAAGCATCTGGTGTTTTTGTTTTCTTTTTTTTTTTTTCCTTTAGATCTAGAATTTTTCAAAAATTCTAAAAGTTCTTGTTGGTTTGGTTAACTGTCTGGACACATTTCTGAAACACCATTTGAGCTCGGATGCAACCCACTATTGACCAGTAATAAAAACTTGCCCGATATTAGAAACAAAATTATTTTCTTTTCCCTCTTCTCCAGAGTTATGCTTAAAATTTTTTCTTTATTTTGATTTATTCATAATTTTTCTAAGAAATTTTGGTATTTGGAACATACATTTTCATTTTCCTGTTCTCTTCATGTCTTCTTTTTGCACACTCCCAGCCTTGCCCCAGAGTTTTCTTAAAACCTTGATACTGACATTTTTGTTAGTATGGCAGTAAACTGGCCAAGTTGGAAACAAACCCTAATTTTAGAAATAGTGCAATATTTTGCCCAAATAAAGTGGCATACAGGCAGCTTAGAGCAAAAATTATCCACAATGGTATCTGCATAGTTTCTTCTGTCAGTGATACAGACCTCTGCAACTTTCGCATGGGTTCTTATTTCTTCTAAAAACATACGTCTCCAGAGTCACTCTGCAAGACAAAAGCAGTGCTTGTATATAACTCAAAGTATTTCCGTGGAAGGTGGTGTTTTAGTTTACTTTTTGTTGTTTTTCGGCAGGAAACTAAACAGTGGAGATCCCCTAGAGACCTGCCTGAAGGCCCAAGCATGCTCTAAACTGAAAGCCGTGGTATCTCACGCATGGGGAGGAGCAACAGAGCTAAATGTACCTCTGGTTATACTGTATTAGAGATAGTTTATAAGGACTACAGCACTTGTAGAAAGTAACATTAAACATACAAAAAGAACATTGAGCAATTGTTTCCAATGTTTATTTGAGGCCAGTTCTCCACCTCTTCCCCCAAACACCCTTTAAGGTCCATGGAAGTTCTCCAAGTGCGCAGTACAGGGATCCTTTTTGGGAGCCACTATGGTCCAATACTGAGTGACACAAGACAGGCAGGCCTTGCTGTGTATGGTTAGGGCCAGACTGGAAAGTGGGATCAGAGGAAGGTTTGCTGAATAAGTCTTCTTCCTTTAAGCGGGGCTGCTGTGAAAATTGGATTTTTGTTGTTTTAACTTGCAAGAGCAATAAAGTCATGAGTCTGTGCTGCATTTCCAAGGTGCAGCATCCTCAGTATCTCCACTCAAAACTTGTCAAATTGTGTCAAAGAGTGGGAAATGTATAGTTATTTGCAGATCTTCTGCAAGAGGAATGTCTTTAATGCAATCCAAGTCAGATTTCCATCTACTTTTCATTGACCGAATAATGCGAAGGGTTGGAATAGTGCTAAGGATAAACCCAACATCTGGACATGCCAAATGCACCAGTCTTCCAGAGACAAAGGTTACTTTTGCAAGCTCAAATCTCCTCCAGAGTGAAATTTGTTTATCTAAACTTTGTTTACTGTGAAATGTCTGGAAGCTAATTTTATTAGATTCTTCTTTTTTTTTTTTTTTGGTAATTTGATTAATACAAGCTCAGTTTCTTTTTCAGTCATGGAGTTAGTGAGTGAAACAGGCAAACTTCAGTAGGGTTCAAAGAGTAAAGAAGTGCATTTACATTTTATTTATTCAAAACTGGGCATTAAATAAAATGTACTAATTATTGTACGAGTTCATGTAAAAGAAAACCCAAGTAATGAGGAGTATTAAATGTTTCTTATGAAAAAGTGGAGAGAGAGGGTGGGGGGAAAGATCCTGGCTGTACTCTGGTGTGCTTCTCTCCCTGACCAGAGTCCTGAGCCTCCACAGACCTGGCATTTGGTCTCCGTGTTGAAAATAGCAGCTTTCACCGTCGATTAACAGAGATCTGCACAGGCTTTCAGCGCTTTCATTTCCAAGACCTCTTGGGGGTTGCCCTGGAAAACTCCAGCTGCCCTGGAAGGAAAAAAGTATGACCCCCTTGACATAAATTTGACCTCCCCCAGAACATCTCAATAAGGACGTATTTCCTCTTCATATCTGCTGATTTCTTTGCAGGGCAGCTGCTCACTTGTGCACTGATACTTGGAGGGGGTGGTCTCATGGGCTTTTACCTCAGTGGCAAAAATAGGGCCCAGGGTCTGGAACTAGACCATGACACCATCACTTAAAGTCACTAACGCCTTATTCTTTGAGCAGCCCCATTTAAATCAGCAAGCCTCCCCTTTCCAAAAGGAGCCACTCAGCTGCAGCGGAGGTACATGCTCCTCCGGTGTTTTATCGCTTGCTTTCCCCAGACCTGGGTGAGCAGGGGAGATTTCAGCACTGTGGTGTGACCATGGTGGAAGTGCTATGGACCACAGCTATTTCAAGTCCCAATTAACAGCAAAGGAAGTACAATTTGAAATGCACTGGCGGTTCAAAGGGATGAATGAACAGACCAGCCAATAAAAGGTAATCCGCATTACTGTGCTGCAATACTGTGTTGCAGCAGAGGTGTAGCTGCGGCGGTGCGTGACGGAGGCTCGGCAGCAAAGGAGACCTGCAAGTGTTGTACAAAGTGTTAAATTGTGAGACAAGAATTTGGATAAGACACTTTCATGACTTCGGTGATCACAGCTGTGAACTCCAGCTGAGACGCTGACAAAACTTGCTGATTTCTTGGGGAGAGGCAGTAAGCAGCAGGGCCATCTCTTCAAAAGACGTCTGGCAGTTTATCTTGAGATGTCCAGTGGATGCGGCTAAGTCAACATTTAAGATGAAGGGGTTAGTGATCTCTCTTTTCCCTCCTCTGTGGGCCTGAAGTCCCATCACATCTGATTTATGAGTTCCTGCTGGTTTCCAAATGGCCCCTGATCCTCCCTCTGAAATCTGAGACCCAGAGGACCCTCCTGAAGTTTCTCTTTTGCACTCAAGGAGAGAAAAAATCAATTTCTAAGTTTTCTGATGGATGCTTTGTGCCTATCACCCTTCTATCCCTATATATTTTCATAGAGGAGAGTGGCTATGGATTATTACATACCAGCTATCTCCTCTAGTAGGCAACATTTGGGATAACCTATTGTGATGCTCTTCAGTCAGATAATTGGGTTTACACTGAATCTGTTGTGGGTGCTGTGTAATTTCTACAACTGTAGTGTCTCTGTGCCTGATAACAGTCTGGATGAGGCAGGGGAAAATTATTTCCATTTTACATGAGACAGAGAAGATACAGAAATGAGTTGTATAAGATGACACAGGGGTTTTGTGCTGACTAAAATGCTTGAATCCAGCCTGTACAAAAATGAAGTGTCCTAACCGCCTACGCTAACCTCTTTTCTTCACCTTAGGAGAAACCTCCTTGCAAGAGGGAAGAAGACTTACTGATCAAGTGGCAGGCAGTCACAAAAAATCAATCCAAAGTGAAGTGTTCATTGGATGGCTTCCAATGAAATTTATTGCTTGACATCTTCCTGAGACGTTTCTTGAGAGTGTTCAAAGCTTGAGAGAAATTGACGGTGTTTGAAATTTTACAGCAGGAAGTATTAGTTGTGTGTGTTTTGTTTTGGGGTTTTTTTTTTTGGTGTTTTTCTTATAGACTGGTCCTTATTATTTCTTCTATTATCTCAGTGCTGATTGAAGTACACTGTTGTGACCTAACATCTTTGGCTGCTGTGACATAGCTGAGCAATGGTGCTCGATGTTTTTGGCAAGAGGGATGTGGATGCAGTGGCAGTACCAGAGTATGCGTTGTGTTTGAGACATCCCTCAACTTTCCAGTGAGGTTCTTTTCCTGAGTTTTGAAAGCAGTGTTTCAGGTCCCAGCATTAGGCAGGCTAAAGAAAATATCCTTTCAGTAAAAGCTGCGTGATGCTGGGGAACTTTGTGAAAAACCTTTCCAAATCTCTGGGTCTGTCTTTTGGGAGAGGTGAGCTGGCTAGCTAGGAAAGGACCTAGAGTCACTTCAAATCCATGGCCATAAAACTCCAAAGGATCTTGGGGCTGCGTGGCTTTTGGAAAGTGTTTGGTTATGTGCCATTAAATCTTGAGGATATTTGTAAGGCAGCAACCTTACTTGAGACTCTGAGGCAACTCACGACTCCTAAAGAGTTTAAAAGACTTGTCTGTCTAAAAACCAGCTTGTTGTTGCCCATCGAGACAAACTTAGGAGATGTGATGGGAACTTGATAGGGGGTGTCCCTTGTCCTCTGTGTTGCACATCAGTTACACTGGCTAGACTAGTTGGACACATCCATTTTGGTGCTTCTGAGTACGAAGAAAGAGTGGCTGAAACCTGAAAATGTGACTGAAATTAGATTTGTTTAAAACAAATGCCACATTCTACTTTGAAGGTCTTGAATTTAGTTTTCTTAAGCAAATTTATACGGTGTCTTTGTGGGCCTTGTCAACAGTGCTGTTAACACAGCATGAAGCCATAACATTTAAAAAAGAGATTCCACCCTTCCCAGGACAGTGGTTGCTTTACCTCCTAAACTCTTGACGTGATGCTGATCAAGAGGAGAACAATGATTTCTTTACTTTATTTTGTTGTGTAGTGCACTTGATACAAGATAAGCTACCTGCAGGCACTTGTTTTGACAGTATGAGTAATAGGAATTTGCTGAATTTTCAAGGCTGTAAGTTTTCTTTCACAAACAGGTGGTCTTTGCTGTCTTTCTTTGATATGTGTCCAATTTCTGAATGCCACTGCATTTTTGAAGGTGGCATATCTCAGCACTTCAGAATTAAGAGCTCTGTGGTTTTTAACCAAAAGATGTGAAAAACACTTCATTTCTCTGCTTTACCCCTCATTTTCTTTGTTATGATCAGTCTCTGAGAAGAATTGCCACTGTCCTTTTTCATTAAATAATCTACTGAGCCAAAACATTATTCAGCCAAATATAGGTGCCAATGAAAACTGAGTCATATACACAATGCAATGAATCATTTGACGTTCAGCTGAGACCTTTAGTGCTTACAGCTGACATGTACGATTGTCCAGCACAATGACATGTTTTGCTGTGGTTTGTGTTCGAAGGTGCTTACACTCTGTGTCAGAACAATAATATTTAGAAGACTCGCACTGTTCTGTATAAGGTAAATCCAGACTAACACAGGTTTTGATGCTGTTTTCTTAACCCAAGTCTGCTGCATGTACTTGGAGACTTCACGAGTCTACATTGAAAATATAGCTAGGTTAAAATGCAAGCATGTACTGCCTGTAAGGTTTTGGGGAACCAGAAAGGGGATGATTCAGCCAGCAGAGCAAGCACTGGACCTAGAGTTTTTGAGGCAACTGAGCCTTCAGAGGTCCAGGCAGGTCTCTGCCCAAACTACGGCAGAGAACCAAACACTGACCAAGAGCAGAAACCTGGAAACACCTGTATCCACTTCTCTGGGAACTAAAGTTTATGGGCTGTATGCATCTGGGCAAGAAAATTCTGCTTTACAGTGTTGAGTTTGCCTTTAAAGATGTTGTCGTTAGGCAAACTGCTGACAAGTTATCCTGGATGGTTTAGCTTAGGTTTTGTTTTTGTTTTCTGCACTCTGCCTGGAATTAGGAGCAGCCCCTGGCTGTCTCATACAGCAAGATGTTGTCAAGATGTCTGAGTGAGCACCACATGGTGGATCCTCAGAGCCAAAGACAGAGCCCTTTGTGAGGGCATGGCTCAGTTTGCAGAGGCGGTGGGATTTGCATTATTGATAGGGTGCTCTATCACAGCCAACGAGTCCTGCCTTTCTGCACGACCAGTCCTCCTAGGCATGAGGTTGTGCTGCATCACAAAGATATTTCTTCATAAAGATATGTCCGTTGTGCAGGAAAATATGCCCTTGAATATCCCCAGAAAACCATTTTTCCCTGCAGTTGTTCATAATTCCAGGAAAAATGATTAAATCAGACTTAGGGACAAGCATGTGACAAATGGGCATTGTAAAAGTAGCTGCTAGGGTACATCAGCTGTGCTCACCGTGCTGTGAAATGCACTCTGCTATCCCCTTTCTTCCTCCCTCTTTTCTTTGGCATGGGCCTGGAGATTGCTCAACCTCTGTGCAGTCTGGAATACAAACCTCTGTACGAGTGCACTCCAGGACGGTAATGAGAAAAATCATCCACAGCCAGGATGGATAAAACTGTGTACGCTCTCTTCTCAGTCTTTTCAAGACCGTGCAAGAATCAGGATAGCAAATCTGGAGATGTCATCAAACAGATGAGTTTGTAGTAAACATATACTTTCTTAATGAACCGGAGAAGTTATGGGAATCCTTTTTCCTCCTTACGACAGATTTCTAAAATGGGAAGGGGGGACACACGAGAAATTTTGAGTTTGAAAAGTTCCATTGTTCTTGAAAACAGGAACTGCCTTTTTTTTTTTTTTTTTTTAAATAAAGCACGCTGACACATGAACCTTCACCCACATCCCAACCTGATCTCTTTTTTTCCTTTTGGACTGCACTAGCTCAGTTTTCCCTGTACAGCGGTACATGTGCTGCAGGTAGAAAAGCCATTGCAAAAAAATACCAATTCCTAAATTGCCTGTACTAGGTATGGCAACATGGATTCACCGTGGGTGAATTTAGGCTTTTATTTGGCACTTTTATGACAGTAATGGAGTTACATTGTCTGTTCCACTCAGGCCAGTTTTCCCTCTATGTACTCCATTGCAGACCTCACTTTTCATCAAGGCCCTTTCTTCTGGCCCAATCCTGGAAGATTTCCACTGTGTTTTTCCCTTGGTCCTTCTGGATTCCTGACTTGGTTGGAAAGCACCAGTGCTGGTCAGAAAGATATCAGCTGAGAAATGCCTACTGCCTTCATAAGTGCCATTAGAGCTACATGGCTTTTTCAATTCAGAAGGGACAATTTCCATTATCTTTCATATAGAATTTGGACTCCACGAAACCATAAAATTAATCTAGTGACTTCCAGTTCTATCCCAATTATTTGTTAAGTGTTATTTGTTAAAAAGTCATCTGGTCTTGATTTAAAGGCTAGGAAATTAATTTAATCTGCAGGAGAATTTCCACAAATGACAAATTCCATCAAACTTAATCAGTTTCAATCTGATTAAAACAATACCTTAGAATTTGTTTGGCATAATATTTATTCTTTTGGGGAGTAAGGGAAGAATGAATAGACTCTTTTTTGAAATTTCACCTTGAAACTGTGGTTTTGTACTGCTGAGTTTTCATTATAATTACTTTTTACATTAGAAGTCTGTCACTAATTTAATATAAACTTAATGTAACGGGAGTTTCAAATATGTTCAAAGTGAAGTTCTTAAGTACGGATCTAAACTCATTATGAACATGAACTGACATAGAGTTATAGCTGTGTGAGTTCAAAAATAAATTAAGCCAATAAATGAAGGGTGGGAATCAAATGACACATCCTGACTCAGTTTTCATTCGTTCTTTTATTCATTAGCCTCAGTGCATATGCCTCTCCCTCTCCCTCTGACTAAGTGCACAGTGTGCGATAGGTCTGGTAGCACACAGGGATCAGACCAGCAACTGGGACTCTGCTGTCCTTCGTGAAGGTCACAGGATCATATCATGGCTCTGTCCAACAGACGGTCGGAGTCTGACAAGACAATGTGTCTCAGCAAATTTACATTTCGGCGACAGATTCCAAACACCAGTAATTCAAAAGCCATCCTGTGCAATGCAACGATCAGAGTAAAAAGGCTAACAGCATACGCAGGGCTTCAAAGTTACCCTGGGAGGTGGCGGCAGTCATTTGCCTCTGTGGTGTCATCTGGTAGTTGCAATTATTGGACTTTCCTTCCCAGGTTCCCCTTCCATAAACAACAGAAGAGCAATAAAACCAGTTTTGAGCCCACTTTGGAAGGTGACATAGTGCTGAGCTCCACAGTGACCTTGCTTTGAAGGACTCGCGTTTACCTAGTGAGGTCTTCTGGGACCTGAGCCTTTTTGCTGCTCGCCTGGTTGGATATCAGAGTAAACCCCAGCTGAAGTCAATCCAATGTGATGGTGTAAACTTAAAGTAAAAGGAAAAACAGGTTAGGAGTTAAGTATGGAGACAGAAATGTCAGGATCTCAAACTCCTCAGACCTCAAGCAAAAAATGTGCAGAACTGTCCTCTGGTTTCTCCTCCCCTTCCCGAAATGATACCCGCTGACTTTGTGGCCCCTAACGATGAGCTCTCCCTCCCCGTGCTTTTCTGAGAAATCAGAGAGAAACAGGCAATAAGGAATCCCTGCTTACTGTAGCACGTTACAGAAACAGCCTATTTTATTTGTCCAGTGTGGAAACATCATTAAAAGGCATTTTTCTTGTAATTGATTGGGGCAGTGTTTTACTCGTGTCTAGATCTGACTTCCTGAGCAGTAGTCGTACTTTTACAGACAGCCGTACGTTTAAACTCAGAAAAAAAAATTAAAGGGGTCAGGGAAAATATTTTCTCCTTTAGCTTCTAAAAAATATAACATTTTCTGTATTTTTTTATTTTGGCAAAGACTGAAGTGGATGCCAGCCAGAAAGTAAGTAAAATACAGTCAAAGACTGCCCTTGTCCACATGTTTAAAATGGACTACCAAAAATGCATCATTTTTTCCAACATTTTTGTTGGGTGGAGCGCGGAAGGTGATTCCCCCTTCACACCCTTACATAAATATTTATACAGAACAGCTTTAGCTTAACCTGAAAGGAAAATTCTGAGAGTGCTTCAGAAAGCCTGTGGCAAGAAATAAAAACTTAAAACAATTTCCATTAAATTGCTGGCTCTGAACATGATGTCGTGGGCTTGGCATACATCGTGGGTTTTGAGTCAAACAAACGGCCCTACAGAAAACCCTGAAGTTTTAGACTACATCTTCACAAACTGTCTCTGTTACTCTCGAACCACTGGAAAAGGAGAGGAAATGCTTTACTGCCTTGGGAGGGCACATTAAATAAGCCTGCTGTCCTTTTCTACCTCCTCACTGAAAAGCAGAAGAATAGTGAAAGGATACCCTATCTAAGGAAAAAAAAAAATGCATAGCATCACAGACACAAAGGGGATGTATAAAGGATCATAAGACAAGCACTTTTTTTTTTTTTAAATAAAGAGGTCTTTTGTAAGAGGATTAAAGGTTTGGATTTGCTTGGTTTGTTACAGCTGAACCAGCTCTGGCAGTGCTCTCCTCTCCTAACCCACCAAAGGGAAAAACCAGAAACAGGTCTAAATTTGGTACTTGGGGAATGGTACTGAGCTGAGTACTGAATTTAGACCTGTCCCTGGTTTTCCTCTTGCTGGTTAGGTTAGGTCTCATAATTATCAAGTGACCCGTTCCCAAGTGCCACCGTTAGAGGCTTCAATGCCTTGTAAAGACAGAGCTGAGACTGCAAAACGATCTCGGCTGGCCTCCCTGCCCTGAATTTACCTTACTTACGCTTCACTCTTGTGTACCAGCACCCGTAACGTGGTGCTTGGACAATGGTTCCTGTAAGCAGCTTTGGCTTTCTAGGCCGAACGAATGGCGTTTGGCCCCCTGCATCTTGGGGGGTTAAGTTCCCCTCTTTGGGCTGTGATGTGATGGCATGGGTCAGGTGCGTGCCCAGCATCACCGGCCCAGGTTTGTCTGTGTGCACTGGATACAGCCCTCCCGCTGCAGGTAACCCTTGAAACTCCCCTTCTTCCTCCTTGCTGTGGTGCCCACTCACCCTGTCACAAATACAGAAATTCAAGAAAAGACCACTTTTTGCCAGGAAGTGGAAGGGGACCCTTCTACCCTTCCAGTCTCATTTATAAAGGATGGCAGCTGATTGCTTTGCTACCTACTTCAAAAGATTTTGTCCCAGCTTGAAATAGAGAACAGAAAGCTAATGCATTTTAATCTGAAAGTTAATAGACACGTACTTTTAAACCAGTAAATTTTGTCTTTGTTGTACCAGGAAACTGTTGTATTTCTCTGTATTCCCATAATGCTTGCAGTACATGTGGGGATACTAGAGATGTCCTCACACTGACTTACCAAGGGGCCTCCGCTCCTGGTTAAATGTCTGAGAAAGTGCTGAGTAAAGGCATCTTTTCCCATCCTCTCATCACCATTATAACTGAAGTTGCTATTTTGACAGTGGTCATATAAGGTGGACACATGTCACAGAAGAGCTTGGCCAAACAGCTGTTCTAGGCCATCCGCAAATTGGATTTAAATACTATTTTGTATATTTAATATAATGCCAAGAATTATAATGCCTTATATAATTAAAGCAAAACAGTAGGAAAAAGTATAACAAAACATACAGCTCTATGAGATGCAAGGTGTTTTGGATGAGTGGGGAGGATTGGACAACACCGGTCTCTCTCCAAAGTCTCTGCTTGTGCTAATCTATAGGCAAGTACTACTTCACAGTTATCTTGTTTACTCTTCCTATTAAGAAACAACAGTTCAGCATATCTGCTACCAGTCAGGCCTAAATTGCTTTGTGTAATTAGCTGATTAGCTGCTGTTAGCAAGCCTTAAAGTATCTCTCCCTATCAGTGCTCTCTGTAAGCTACTTAAATACTTGGATACTCATAGTGCTGTCCCAAAAGGAGGCAACACATTTTATTTGAAGGTTTCTGTTCAGCTGTTCTGTGCAGCCTGTGAAGCTGCACTGCAGTTATCCTGAGAAACAAAACAAAGATCCTCACCATGGTTCCTGGAAAAAGACTGAAATGTGATGTTATACTGGAAGGGTTGTAAGGAGGTTACATTTAGTTCAATATAGCTCATTTAGAGGACTTAAACCTTGAATACTTCATTTTCTGGCTCACAAATCAATGATCCATCCAGGACCTGAAGGATCCTGCAGTAGGAGTGATTGAGGAGAAAAGTGTAACTCTGGGGCTATTGCTGAGCAACGGGGCTGTGCAACGTGATCCCCGCAGGCTTGAACGTCATGCAGCAGCCTTCCTTGTCCCACACAGCTTTGCTGGAGGTGCCAGCCCCTACATGAACGCAAGCCATGGGTGTATGCAGTACGTGTTGTCTGCTCGCACCCTTATCCGAAGGAGGTGATGGGCACTGGCATCCCCATTGGCCACACAAGCAAATATTTGCAGAGAAGGGGGTGGAGGGGCCGTGGCTACCTCCTTGTGCCATTAGCTGCTGCCCTGTTCCCGCGGCAGCTATGTCTAGCCATAAAAAGCAGTGTCTCTCAGGTTCGTCTGCTGACTTTCTCCAGTCTGGGTGGCCACTTTCTCCTATGCATCAGGGCTAAAAGTCTGAGCAATTTGGCCAGGAATACAATTTGGCGGGGCAGATACCTCAGAGTCCTTGTCCTTGTGTTACTGAAATGCTGAGTTTGTTCTTTTTCCACTCAGTAAGTTAGGTCAGCTTCAGAGAAAGAAACAATGAAATATACATACTGCTTTGCATTTTTAATGCTTATAAATAGGCATTTACCAAAAGGGCAGGGAATCTTTAAACAGCAGAACAAACGCTATAGCTTTATGACAAATCATTGCAACAAATTCCTACTAAAGTGTTCTGATTAATAAACCATTACTTTGCATTTGGGAAATGTGGTGGATTTATTAATGTGGACTTTTAATCCCTGCCATGACGGAAATATTCAGCAGTGCTGCTCAGATGCTTGATCTCAGAGTTCTCATTCATAAATCTAAGTTACATTGCCTAGATATTATTTTTAGTCCTGCTAAATAGAGTTTAAGCAAAGACTTTTATAAAAGTGTTTATGTTTTTGGATATGACTTAGATAGACTTCTGCTTCAAAGTTGGGATGAAATGATTGCCTAATCTGTAATGGAAATGAAGTTTAAAAAACTATACAAGAGTAGATACAAATTGCTAATAGGTCATGATTTTGTCTTTCCACTGACATGCATAATTTTTTTCCCCAGTGCAGTCACAAAGGAGACTGTTATCATATGCGTGGAAATCATTATTTTGTGGGGCATAAGTTTTCGCAATTTCTTCTGAAATACACCTCTGAGCAGGGGCCTTTTCTGCTCAAATGCAGATGGGAGGCTGAAGTGTGTGTGGCTTCACACATAAGAAAGGGGCTGCCCCGCCAGCAGTTGCAAATGAGGAAAGTCCTGTACATATCTTGCATGCAGTGGCTGGTGTTTGACAAGTCTAGCTGTATGACCCCGCAATCTCCTTTGTATTTTTGCTTTGCTCTCTTGCTTTCCTTTCTAACTGGAATGCTCTATAATGTTTTATACAGTTTGTATAAATAGCATTTAATTTTTCTAGTCCTTATCTGCCACAACTTCACTGCTGCAATACTTGGTCTACTTAGAAAATAGTAAAGCTGGACAGGTAAGACAGACTTTTATCTTGCTTGGTAGGCAAAATTCAATATGAATGGATTGGGGGGAAATAATTAGAAATCGTCAATGTCTCTGAGCATATTTTCAGCATCTCTTAATGTGATTGTCTGGACATTTACTCAAAGCTCTCTTTTGGTATTGATGCTCTTCCCAAGGCCTTGTCTTCAACCTTCTGTGACTGAGGAAGGTTATTCAGAAAAGTGTGGAGAAGGCTTTATTAAGTCTTTCTAAGACTTACACTGAAATCTGCTTCCAGATAGGAAACCAAGAGAGAGATTGTGCTCATTGCCAGAAAAACCTCTCAAGGTAGCTCAAAGTCAACCTTGTAACCGTTGGTATCTTCTAACACCAAAAGTGATGGAGAGGAAGAAGGGAATTCTTCTCTAGAATAAACTGAACATGCTGCTGGGGAAGACCACAACTATCCTGAAAATGCAGTGAGTATCTGGGATTTCGCTGTAACACACATCTGTGTCATTGCCAGACCTGTGAATCTTTAACAATGACTGACATACACAAAACACTTAACATGCCCCATGTTTCTAGATATCTAACATGACAGCTGGTCTGCGTTACGAACCAAGGTGCTGTGCAGTGCAGTCGCACGGGGGCTGTGCTTTTGCTCTGCTCTCCTGCTTGACAGCACTCCCCTACCTCTAAAGTGGTCCTTGCCCTTGGTTGAGGAGGGGACTTATGCTGCCCTTCAGCATGGTCACTGGTGGGGTCAGTGAGGGACTTGGACTGTCCTGTGTGCTCAGCTGCTGACATATTTTTGCTGCTGAGCACATGTAAAATGCAATTTTTCTGATGCCTTCAAGTGACTCTGAGCCCCGATTTAAGCCAAGGCCTTGGAAAAGTTTAAAACAAGGCTTTTTGTCCAGGTACAACCACTGGGGTGAGAGCACTGGCACTGTCAATATGTATGTGCACACCTGCATGCATCCATCCATCTCCATCCTTCCGTCTTTCATTGCTCCCTTTCTCCTGATAAGCATTTTTAAGAAAAAACAGAAAAATTAATTACATCTTAGCACCAAATCAGGTGATAGAGGAATTTGAAAGCAGGTATCTTGCACTGCAGGAGTGTTTGGGTGAGTGCCTGGGGTTATTTCATTTGCATACTTATTTACTTATTTTTGATAGGCTTTCAAATGTGGCTTGCTTGGTTTCCTGCAGTTTGGATTAGGTCTTGCTTCTCCCTCTCAGCAGCTCCCAGGCTAGGCAGCTGCCTGTTCAAGGCGTTGCCTCTTCAGGAGCATGTTGTTGAGTGATTTCTCTTTCAGGAATTGGGGACAGCCTAACTCAGCGACAAGGAGCTCAACTGGGGACAACGTGCCTCCAAGGTACATGCCGAAGCTCAGCATTGCAATGTCCAGTTTGACTACGAATTTAGCACCGGTGTGCTCTCACAGAGGCAGGGTGATGATGTGGGCTGCAGTGTCATACCAGCATGGCATAAACCAGTGGAAATGGGTGTCAGAGACGTGTGCTCGGTTTGCATATTGCAGTACATTTTGTGCTGCAAGCATTGACTCTTCCATGGGTTGCTGGCTGCCTTAATGGCCAATAATACTTATTTTCATGCTTGAGAAACAATAGGTGAGCAGATGACCCCAGGCGATGTGAACCCTGCCATAGTGATCAGTGTTAGTGAGATACTTCATCTGAATTCATGTAGTGCACTGATGTAAAGTATTGACCCATCAGGATATGCTGCAAAACCTTAAACTATGACTATGTCTTTAGATTAAAGGACACTGAGAGATAAGCCTGTGTTCATAAGGGGTTAAATTTAAGCAGCTCTAGTGGAGCAGTTTGTGGTAAAACCCACACAGGTGTTGCACATCTACTGCTGCACAGGTCTGGAAATATAATTAAGTTGTCTGGGCTGAGTGGCTTGATAACTGTCTCTCAGACAAGGCTATTTGTAATTTGGCCTCCAGTGGTCATCAAGCTTTGAAAAAGTTTCGGGTGGAGAAATACTGCATCCTTACTCCTCTTGCTTTAGTTGTATTTTAAGCAAAAACAGTGATTCAGCTATGTGTATCCAAAGCAAATGCAAAGGTTTATACTGGATATTTTATTTTATTTCTTTGTTGATGAACCTTTCTAAGAGCTCTTCTTTTCTGTGTTTTCTAGCTGAGGCCATTTTTGTACATTAGGATGTCACCTCTTGGTGTAATAAAGGTGAACATGTTACTACAGAGCAAAGATGCACAGAAATGAAAAGAAGGGTTAAAGATATTCCAAATGTTAGTTTTGTGCTGAGTACTGTATTTTTCAGAACGAAATATCGCATGAAACTCCCTTGAGACAAGCTGATGCAGTAAAGCTCAGCTATACTTGATTACAGTCAGTAACAGCATAAAATCTTATTTTAATTGGCTTTCCATACAAGCAACATTCAGTGCATGCTAATAATGTTGTGCTGCATTGATAAATAAACAAAGAAATATATTGTTAGTTTTCTATAATGGATGGACAGAAACCAGATTACCTGGATCTTTTGGAGCTCATTAGGATTTAACGACTTGATGAAAGCAGTATGATTGCTGCTTAGCACTGTCAGATTGGGACAGTCTGATGAGCCTGAAAGCTACTCTCATCCCTTATTTTTGTATTGTCATTTTGACACGCTGTGCACAAACAGTTTTAAAATGTATTTTTGAAACTGCTTAGCTCTAAGAACGTGTTTGGGGGCCGTTTGCTTTAATGTCCAGCTTGGGAGAGTTTAGGCAAAGCAGGCTGCATCCTTTGCTCATGTCTATGTACTTTAAGGTACACTCAGTGTCCAAGACTGACCCCACCACTGCTACCATATTTCAACCCCCATACAAAAGAGCTTGCAAATTTCTTTTTATGAAATTTAGAAAATAAAATATTATTAATTTCCATATGCAAAGCATTTGTAGGTATAAAGATACATGTCAAGCCAAAACCCTCCATAAACCCTCACTGGATAAGATGGCAGCCTTATTGACTCCACCAGGACTTGGAGGAGATCTGTATTACAGGTACAAGCGTGCCATATCCGATACTCCTGGGGGCTGAGAACTAAAACTGTTATGAAATACTGTTGGGCCATTGCCCCTGTGGCCAGATGCTTGTAAAGAGCACCCCAAGTTGTCCATCTGCGCTATATCTGCATGGGCAAGTAATTCAGTGCAACAGGGGTGGTTCAGTAGGTTGGAGCAGTTAGTGCTGAGATTCCTACATCTGCACAGTGTGAGTTATAGGGCTTTTTTCATCATGCTAGATTTTAGTTCATGCCCTGAAACAAAAATCCACACTGTAGATGTGGTTTGAAGATGTCTGAAGCATCGAGGATTGGTTCAGACCCTTATATCCCCCTTATGGCTGGGATGTATTTGATGTCTACCTCAGCTTGAGCTTCCAATTTAGTTTCTTACAAAGGAAACCTAATTCATGCACACCAAAATTACCCTCTAAAACAAGACAGAGGGCAAGAAATGGAGATGATCAGAAGATATGCTTCAAAACCACATAACTGCCTTCAATTAATTGCACTGATTTTTTTTAATGTACATGCAGCCATATGTAGCTGTGACCTCAGCCTGTGTGCACAGCATTTAAACTGTCACCTAACTAAAGAAATCATTGTTATTTTTGTTATATTCACAAATTTAGAAACACTTAGCTAGCAGATGTTTCAGTTCAAGGAAGGGCTAAGCAGGGTTAAGTGAGCAGTTTAAGTATTTCTTCCACTAGAGACCATTAATAACATAAATATGAAAGTCAACATGATAGAAATTGCCTGAGCATGTGGGACACCCTGGTGTACAAGTGAGTGTCCCTGTCTCTGACATTCACTCACAAAACCTTAGAAAACGGGCTTACTAAGGCATTACACAGGAGATGTTCTCCTAGTCTACAAGGAATCAGAGTGAACTCAGCGCTCCTGCCAGCTGCTGCCATTTGTAACTTCACCCTTCCCACAGTGCAAGCACCCTGTTGTGTTATCCGACGGGTATTCCCACCCCTGCTCTCCTTCCTTTGGCTGGAGCAAGGTGCAGGACAGAGAGCAAGGTATCATGAAGGTGATTGGCATGGGGCTACGCTGGAGCTGCAAGGACTTGGGTCTGCTGGCAAACCTTCAACAGAAGGAAGCAATGTCACTCGCCAAGACCAGGAACTGTGAAATTACCTGTTATTACTTTTCCTTTGTTTTTCATACTTCAGTATCATTATTAAGTTATTTCTGTCATCCACTCTTCTTAGTTTGTTGTGTTCTTAGTTTGTTGGCTACTTCCTGTCATCCTTTTCCTCTGCTTTTTTGTGTGGGGTTCGTTTTGGGGGGTGGTTTTCTTGTTAATTTGATTTTAATTGCTGGTGAAAATAAAAAAACCCCTCCAGATCAGGAGTGCTAACAAAGAACTAAAAGCTCCTTGAAAGTCAAGAAAAAGAATAGTCACTGATGGCTCATGTTTGGTAACACAGAATATAAATTCATTCTATGCTGGGATTTTGAAGTTTGCCATTGTAAGAAGCAGCCACTGATTCAAAAGTCAGTTCTGCTGAAATGAAGACTTCTTATCTATCTTGTGTTTGAGCTGGAACATCAAAATTTTGATATCTGACCTTTTTCTGCATAAAAGAAAACCAGAAACTTAATTTTCTTCCAGCTATTAAAGAAATCAGGATGAAATTAAGTAGAAAGCAAATGGCATCATGCATAGAAGTACAGTGAACAGCAGTTTAGGAAATAAGGAGCTGAAATGCCTTACAATAGATCTTTTTAGTAAAGGATAAACCCCAAACTGTTCTTATTCAACTAGTACCAAGGCATACCATTTTGGTTTTGTTTGCTGGCCTTTAAAAAAAAAAATGGATCCATTAAGTACCCCCTGGACACATTGGAAAATATTCTACTGCATAATTCATTAGCTGAGTCCCATGTTAGGGCTGTTGTTATTAGTCAAACAATTGCTTGCCTCTGGCAAAATATTGAAGAAATAGATGGACTTCACATTTTACCCTGTTTTGGTTTTACGGATTGAGACATTCTCGGACAAAAAGGGAAAAATATTAGACTCAAAGGACTTCTAATGAGAATTTCCTGCTTCCAGTTTGAGGCTTGGTGAAGAAAAAGAAGAAATCCCTTCCAAACTCTTGGTCTATTATTAATTTTTTTTTTTAATTATATATTTAAACCTGTGGCTTAATAATTATTAGGTAAAATATGACAAAGGCCAACTCAGTGTGAAAGATCAGGAGCTGCAGTATTGCTTTCTGTTGTCTTTCCTTTTTCTTCCTAAAGAATGTTTCAGGTCACCCATGTTTTAAAGGGATCATCCCTATTCATGGCATGGGAAGAGGAGAAAGTATTTTTCAGTAGTAATCATTAATTATTTGTCAGTAGCTATTATTTTTCATCAGTTCATCTTGCCTTTCTCTTAAAATTAAGACTATTTTTTAGTTTTGTATTTTTGATTTGAAACCCAGAGAAATGTTGTCTCTTTTTATATAGTAAATTAGCTGGCATTGGAATTTTACTGCTCTGCAGCATATTTGTTCAACTTTTGTAACTCCTTCTGAAAAAGGGAGAAAATGGCTAACAAATGTGTAAGATTCAGCTTCTTAAAACTCTCAGGAAGAACAACTAGCTGTTGTTGTTGTTGAACAGAAAGCTGTTGGTATCCTTTGTGAGTAAATGAGGGAATGGCTAAATAAAATGGCAGCCTACTACTTTGTTTACTAAGTCTTTGGGTGAAAATCTAGACATTTCTGGTTTTGTGGTAGTTCTATCAAGTCTTAAATCCAGTCACTTCCAAACATGAAGACGGTGTCTCTATTTTGAATAGTGAGATGTCATTCAATGGAAGCTGCTACTATTATTGAAAATCCTAATTATTGAGGGACTGTTTCTACCAAAGGTAGTTTTAGTTTTATGCTTAATGTTGTAAAGTGAAAATGTAACTTGTTTTAAAATAGTTTTAACTAAATTATGAGAAAATAAAGTATGTTCATCTCAATTATGTATTAATGGTAATACAAATTTCCCTTATTCTGAGTGACAAGTTTTCCTAAGCTCTTTTTCATCTATTTGAAAACATGGCTGATATATTGAAAGCTTCTGGAAGATATTAGTATTTCTTAATGAAGTGGTGCAGAGTAGGTAAATTTCAGGGTTAACTCTTCAGTACAGATCAATAAAAGAATAGAGAAATAGTGTGATTACAGAAGCTGAAAATCTGGCCCAGTGCTTTGAATAACTAATTCTTTGCTTGACGCTGGAAATCTTTCTTGTTGCACATTACAAAGAGCAATTTTTGTTTGTTTTTAATTTCTAAGGCCATAGAATTATATAAATAATTCCATAAATTTTCCCATATATGAAACACTGTTCTACATCCAATTTCTAGTGATGCACATGCAGTGTAACACCATCCATTAAAAAAAAAAAAAGGCTTCCTTATTTATGCTTTATTTTATTTTAGAAGATGGCAGAGAACACAAAGAAGAAATTGATACTTGCATTTCTACTTTCAAAATGCTTCAAAGAAGCATAAAACAAAGGCTTTGGAATACAGTTTTCTTTATTTTCATTGTAAATCATATTCATAGAGTAGTCTTTTTTTTCCCCCCTTAGTCTTTTAATCATTTGTTTACCATGGCAAAATAAGTATTCTCATATTTTGATCTATGCCTTTTCTTTTTGTGTTTTCTGGGCCAGAAGTAGAAGAATGGCCAGTCAATAAGCAGAAATCATCATACTGAAAAGAAAAACATGATTTAATTGTTGTCAATTCATGGGCATTAAAATTCAGATACATTGTGAAATACAAGATAAAGACAGAGAACATGAATTGATTCTAATGATAGAATATTCTCTCATGAACAGAAAATAGCACAGACATTTATCCAGTTCTTAAGCTGCTTTTTAAAGTTTTTATCTAAGCACCTAGCTAGCTTACTCAAAAATAAGAAAACATCCTGTCATTTGACATTATAAAAGGCAATGGAGTCAGTAGCTGTAAAAATAAATATAATTCATGTCTTTTTGTCTATTTGTGCCCACTTCTCAGGTAATCATACAATTTTTATGGTTTTTATACCTGCTTACATTAGAACTAATTATTTTTTTCATACAAACATATTTTCATCAAACTATCCAATTAATTGTATCTGTTATAATAATACATAATGTTGTATATCAATACACAGATCTAAATCTAGCCTGATCCCAAATTAGACTATTGGGCTCTTAATAAGTAACAAGATGAGTGTAAATTCACATACTGCGACTCCATTACATGAACCTATGATTCCTAGCAAGCAATATCTTCAATGCGAACTTACAGGCATAACTGAAAGATAAATTTGGCCATCTGTGATCATATGCCAGCGCAGCATCTCTCTGGAGACCTAATTCCTTGTTGCCCTGTGGTCTCTTTGTGCTGCCAAGCTGGGAGCTCAGGGGCTTTCCCTGGAGCTGAGGGATCACTTGGGTGGTGCAGAGCCTGCTCAGCCACCGGCCCGGGGTGTGGGTGACGCACGAAGCAGGGGTGGGTTGGGGAGATGCTACGCCCGGGCTGTCACAGCGGCAGTCCGGAGATATGGAAGCAGAAGGCATAAGCTAGCGCAAGCCTGAGATTGCTGTGATTTAGGACCTGACCAGCCATCTCCAGAGCGTTGCAAAGTTGGTGAAAGGCTGAATTTGCCTTTCCCGCAGTGCCTTTGGTCTAGCAGTGAGGGCACTTTAGCCAGCCCCACGAGTGGGTTGGATGTGTACATTTTTTATGCAGGCAAAATATAATCCCCAGTCCTGCAAAAAAGATGTGTCTGGGTTAAACCCTGTGAAGGGTTTCCCTGGAGAGGTAAAAAAAAAAAAAAAAAAATTCATGAGGGTCACTTAACCTCTGTGCAATAGGAAAACCATGCAGCCTCCTCCAGATCTAGCAGATCCTTGGGGAGGATAGATCCAGCTGCATAAAAGGTTTCCCTCTTTACAGCAACTCTGGATCTAGCTAGGGTAACAACTGGGATATTCCCTATAGCTTTTCCCATGCCACAACCTCCCTGCCCAAGCTTCAGAAAAGACTATGAAATAGTCTGCCTCTTTGTCCATGTTTCTGAAGGTTAGATGGGGGAATAACATGTATTCCTCTTGGTCATGGTCCAGTCTTGCATATCCCATTCCTTATCCTGTACGGATATTTTCCATTTCTCTTTCCATTTCCATTTTTTTCTCCAAAAGGTTCAGAAAAGGTTCTGAATGGCCTGAGAAAATGTGTGAAATGGACACTGATTTTAAAAAATGGTTGTTCAGAAAAGATTACATGGGTTTAGGGGCTTGACCTGTCATAAGTCTCTATCTATAGCTAAATGATAGAGTTTCCAGAAAATCCAATTCCTAGTGGATTAAAAAAAAGGGGGTGGGGGGGTTGGCACCGAGATTGCTTCATACGTATAGTATGAGCAAATATCCACAGTGGATGCAAATATCCTCAGAAGGATGGAAATTTGCCTCTGAGCTTGATGGGAATGAACTCCAATATAATACCTCTTACACTATGGTATCTTTCCACTACAATCCTACCATATATAGTTCCTGCTTTCTTCACAGAATTTTAAAACAGGACCACAACCACTCAGGGAAAGGGATTTATTTACTCATGTCCATGGGAAAATAAGTACACCAAACTGTTCGTGAAAGCATACCACTTGTGTCCTACTTGGATAAATACCACTATATCTCATTTAGATATGGAAACAATGGGAAGCTATAAAACTTTGCATAATACAAATATTGGTCCTCTGAAATCTTCATAGTCAGCAAGCGTAGAGTAGGAAAAAGAGTTCTCCATTTTCAAGTGGTAGAACCAATAATGGATACAGAATGTCAAAAACTGCCTAAGAGATTACTCAAGACCAAGATATTTTTAATCAGTGGCCTCTCTGTTTTTTGGATATCCAGCTTGAGACACCGTAAGTGTAGTAAATTTTCAGAAAGCCTTGAGCACCCACTCTCTGAAAAACTGGTTGCGTTAAGGTATCTGAAGATGAGCACCAAGAATTGCTGCATCCAAAATAAGTTTGCATGAGAAATCCAAATTCCCTCAAATTGGTACTTAGGGAGGACCTAGTGCTTTAGGCAGCTCTGAAAATCCTAGGCACCGTGCACAGTGCATGTTTATCTCTGACACTGGCAGATATAGGTAAACATCTTCCACCTAGACCACTGCAGATTTAGTGAAAAGAAGTATTTCAATACTTTTTTCTGTTAAATCTAAGGAGGATTAACTAAATAATACAGGGCTAGCGATACTATTTTTTTCATCAATAGTTAAAAAAACAGATGTAATTTTTAGATAAAAATGAGATGTAAGGAAATAAAGTGTTTTTTTCTCTTCTGAGACTTAATAGCTGGTTTCAGATTTTATTTAATAATCTTGTTCTAAGACAATAATTTTAATTTTTTTTTCTAATTTTTATTTCTTGTGATGTGTAAATAGGTAAGAAATATTAAATATTGTAATGTTCTTTCATTAAGACAATAACATTTCAAAGGCTAATGTAAAATCAAGCTGCTAAAGTTTACAATTTCTCTGACCAGCAGTTCATTTATACAACTGCCCTGAGTAGATGCTATATGCTGCTTAGCAAATGGCCTTTAAGAGTTTAAAAATAACTCAGTAAAGCTACTCAAATGTAATACAACACTTCTCAGGCATCTTTAATTGGAGTTAAGAAGAAAATAGGATTTTCTCATTAGTTAATTATTCACTCCTTCATCAATGACTTATACACAACAAAAACACAATTGAAATGTTCAGGAGAACTAATTGTGCTTGTTCCTATGCATGGAACCATGAGCTTATTTTTCAGAAAGGCAAGATTTTAAATTGTAAAACTAGTCCTATTTTTGTTTTAGCTGCTTTTATTAAACTCTGTGCTGTTCCCATGTGAAACCAGTGAAAGCAGTTATTTTCGATCCTATGTAGTGAGGTTTTTTTTTGCAAAACCTCACTGATCCCCTTTAACAAAAAGATTATCTTATTTCAAAATTCCTGATATAATTAATTTGCAGTGTTTCTCAAACTGATACAAATATGTAAAATTTGTGCTTTTAAAAGCTGCTGCTTTGAGTAGCCTTACATTCCATAATTGTGCCCTAGCAATCATCAAGCTCTATTGCATGCCCCATTCATGAAAAGTATATTTTGTTGGGATGATGTAGCTTAAAGAATTTGGCTCTAACACTTCCTTACCTAGAGCTTCCATTAAATTATATTAATTTAAAATATCTATGGAATGATACTTTTACAAAAATATTAAAAAAAAATATTAATGGCTTGGGTTTATGAAAATGACTCTTTACAGTAAGTAAAAAAGGTTTATCACAGTTTTGGTAACTTGCATGAGTTCATATCGAAAAGAAATCTTTCACATGTTCTTAATGAATTTAAAACTTTTGTGCTCTAGGTATTTTCAGTTGTATGCTCTGAAACAGTAGACACCATACAGCTTGTGCTTTTTATCAGGGAAGCCTACAAAGCGAACTGCTGCTTCGTTAGGACTGCAGCGTTTCCTTGGCCTGGAGATTGGGTAGCGGACGCTGCCATCAGCTAGCCAGCCGGCATCGCAGCGGTCGTACCCCAGGAGCTTCCAGGCGGCAAATATCTGGCCAACTTTAGCGATCTGAGCTCCATCCTTCAAGCACGCCTGAACAGCTTCGTCGTAGGTCAGCTTGGTCGGGTGAATTAGGTAGTAAAAACGACCTAGTAAGAGAAAGAAGGAAAAAGGGTCATTAGCGACATGATTAAGACGATTTGATATAATAAAGGTGGTTTGAGGGGAAATGGGAATGTTCCACTGCAGAATCATATCAAACACTGGTTGATTTGGGACTGTGCAATTTGTACATTGTGCTGTTAAAAATATCTTAGTTATTTGTACAGTGAGTTGATAAATATCGGGAGGGAAAAAAAAAAAAGGCATGCAGAGAATACAGACTATTCAAACAAAAAAAAGTAGCACTATATTTATTTCTGCTAAGTTAGTGCAGCGTGGCATCCACGCCCTCACTTGCTTTCAGTGGTAACTGAACTGTTGCAACGCATATTCATCCTCAGAGGTAGAAAAACAGCAGTAAAAATGTCAGGGGATAGGCATGATAGAAGACACTCTGGGATTCGGAGGAGGGCACCTGTTCTGCATCTGACTTTATGGTGCCAGATGCATTTACCAACAAGGTGCCAATGACAGTGCAGTCAGATGTCTGAAGAACCCCGTAGATTTCAGGCAAAGCAGATCTCATGCAGCTGTAGCCTGCTGTCAGAGAAGGGAAATCGGTTAAACACGCAAAGCAGTGCACTTCTACCTTATGCTCCCAGCGTTAGCTTAAACCCTTATGAGTTTTCCTTTCAGAAGCATGGCATAGCAAGATCTGGCCTTTGATAGCATTTGGGTGAGGGTGGCTGGAGGTAACACATGCAGTTTTACTCTCTGACAAGGCGGTGACCTTGTTTCTGATTAAGTACAAGCACAATTTTATTTTTTTTTCTGTAAGAAAGCCGAGATATTGCACAGCTTCTCAGAAGCAGCGTTCAAGCCTGTGGTAGATCAAAACCATGCCTGTCGTAAGTCTTCATTAGCAGCGTCAAAACCACACGCAGCAGTTCTGCAGCTCTGTTTCTCTTTAGGCATCAAAGGGTATATCCTCACCATAAGACGGCATTGAACTGATAGTGCTGCTAAGAAAAATATGTTTCCGTCTCACGGTACTGAAAACATATGCCAGTAAGTAAAGCTCAAAAAGGAAGTCTCCCCTACTAATCCATAAGCAGCAATAATACTAACATTAATTTCATTTATCAAGGCAATATAAATTCATCGTAAGCCTTTCATTCATTATACTTAGGGTTATTTATCATCACTGATTTCACAATTAACCAAATGAGAGGTAGAAATGGATTGCAGAGGAATAGTGTTTATTTAAAGGAATAATAATTTCCAAATAAATGCACAACTTTTCAATCTGACTGTCCTGTAAGAGGCAAGTTAGCTGAAAAACAAAGGAATTTATTCATGTGGGGATCTTCTAATTCCAGAGCACACTCTTTACTTCTTAATTAAGAATGTACTCCAGAATAATACCCTTTTTCTTCCTCATAAAAAATAGGCAAACACACAAACAGAATTCTGCTCAGTTTCAGATTACTTTCTTGGTGAAAAAGAAGCAGTGAGCAAGATGAAGAGTTATGTCAGCTCCAGATCCCTGCAAAAAACACATAGCTTTTTTCTAAGTGAAGAAATGTCAGGCCAGATGACGATATAAAGATAATTGAATTAACTTTGTGTAAAGTTTGGAAATTGTATACCATGACAAGAACATTAAAATAAAAGGCATTTACATTGCAGCTGTGGTGGAGAAGAAACTTTTAAAAATTTCATTGGTGTCAGAGACAATATCTGCAGTATTTCCACAGAAAACTGTTGAGAGTAGATAATCTACCCTTTTGTAAAATGCTTACTTAACTCCATTTCAGCAAGTTGAGAGCATTTACAAGGTGTTGCTAAAGAGAATGTTTATTAAGTGGAAATCTGTTCCTACTATGTTATTAGGAGGTTTCCCCAAAGCAAACAGGATTTCAGACTTAGGGGAACAGGAATTTGGACTGATAGTATGTAAACTTCACCTAGCTTATTGGTTGCTCTTCAAACCATATGTCAATGGAATGTAATTTCCTAGGGATCTGCAGTAAGGTCAGGCTTTTGACATATGACATGAATAATAAAAACTCCTATACTCTGCCCCTTCCTTAAATAGGAGAACTCTAATAGTAAACCCCACAGGGGTGCAATGTGTATCCAGAATGTCTGATTAAATAAAATTCTGTTAATAAACTCAGTACAGATTTGCTGGTTTTCCCCTGCTAATAGGTTAGAAGGGTTCTGAACTGTTCAATCTTAGTATTTATTAATTGATGTGGAAGGAGAGGGAGGCATTAACTGTCTGTCTCTCATTAATATCTGCTAGTTGGGTCACTCCTACAGAGGATGAGCGTGCTTGATTTGACTTCTGACATCCAAATCATGGGGCAGAGGGTTTATGCAAACCTAATCAAACCCCATCTGTAATAGCTATTTTAAGCTTTTGCATGTAGCAGAACAGCTTAAAGAGGAAAACTTGAGCACTTGACCTAAGTACCCTACACCCTTGTGACTGTGGGAGTTTGAGAGATGCACCACCCTTGGAGATTTTTCCAAGCTCAGCTCTAAATCGAGAGATTTAAGAATAAGTTTTTATGTTGCAGCTGGGTGTACTAGACAGTGGACCATCATTTTCAGAAGCACAGAAAGGCAGTACCACCCTATTCGCTATTTTCTGCATGAAAGTGTTAGTGCAAAGCCTTCAAAAGAGGGTGCTTGGTGGAGTGCTCAGAGATGATGCCTCCATGTGCATCGAGTATCTAAGCACCAGGGCTCAGCCCTAAGACTACTCCTGACAGGTTACTTGCTTGCTGGGGCAGCCTCTTGCTCAACCTCATGGCTTCGATGCTATGCGGGGGCAGCCAAGCAGCAAGCTCTGCTTGGTGGGTGGCAGCACACGTAGGAGGAACTCTGAGTGCAGGACTGCCTTTGCACCCAGTGATCGACACGTACGCCGAAAAGCTTATGGCTGCAGAAATCAGTTAAGTTGTTTTACTGTGTAAAGAGCAAACTGCTCTAATTTGTGGTTTCATATGTCCATAAAAGGCATTCTCAGCAGCCAGCGGGGTGTATCCGTAGCTTGCACAACATGTAGACCCTGTAATCTGCTCAGCGGACTCGGTTCAATATATCTTATAGCAGTAGTAAATGGTTGAGAGAGGCCATCGCTCCTCAAAATTGAAGAACATGTTAAAAATTTGTGATGTGAGAACAATTTTTAAAAATCCTCTTCCAGCCCCCTCCAATATCAGCAGTGAATCTGGTGACTCAGAAGCAACCACTTCTAAGAATGTTATGAAATTTTCTTTTGGGGAGGTTTGCTTCTCTTTTTGGAAAAATGGCTATGTGTTCCCAGCAATAAAATATTCTGAAATGGTCAAATGAGCAGTCAGCATGCATTATTCAGAGATGGCTTTCTATTCCTTTCTCCCATTTAAATGGCGGAGGTGTTAGCTTATCACATGCATTACTGTAACAAACAGGTGGTTCACAGCTGCACTTTTAACATGACCCCTAAAATTTATTTTTTGTATCTTTAACTTTGTTAGCATGAGATTTTTACTTGATTCTGCTAGAGCTGGTAACGAATCAATTATGCACTGTGGTTCTGTGTGCAAAGTATATAACAAAATGTTAATGAGCAGAAAGTGTGATACAAGCTCTACTTATACCTTTTTTTCTTTGAAATTGCTTAATTATAGAGGAGCTGATAGATATGTTTATATTTAGCTCACTTAACACTTTTCAGTGCAAAAGATTCCCGTTTTTTTTTTTTCTTCCAGAAACTCACTGTTCTCTTTCAGAAACCCTTTGAAATTAAACAAAGAATAAGCACTCAGCTATACCATCATATGTTCTTTGTCCCATGCCTTTTGGGCTCTGTGGGGAAGACTGCAACAAAAGGATTTAGCTGCATTTGTTCCCCTGAATTGGTGTGTAGAAGCCCAAATTGACCTTCTAGAGGGAATGTATGGAAGAGGAGCATCCCCGTTCATTGGGGCAGGGATGGGAGAGAAATTGGGGTGGTCTGCAGCCCTTGCAAACCTTTGGATCATGGAAGATTGTCCCACCATGTGGGGCAGGAACCTTTAGTTTTTCTAAAGAGAACATGGACCAAAGTGGCTCCTACTGTGAAGGAAAAGCAGAGGAGAAATCGGTTGTGAGGGAGCGGAGCTGAGTGCACAGACATCAGGAAATTCCAACATGGAATTTCCAAATTTAAGTTAGATACTTCCCTGTCCTGGTTTCGTCTGGGATAGAGTTAATTTTCTTCCTAGTAGCTGGTACAGTGCTGTGGTTTGGATTTAGCATGAGAATAATGTGATAACAGACTGATATTTTAGTTGTTGCTAAGCAGTGCTTATACTAAGTCAAGGACTTTTCGGCTTCCCATGCTCTGCCAGTGAAAAGGTGCACAAGAAGCCGGGAGGGGGCACAGCCAGGACAGCTGACCCAAACTGGCCAGAGGGACATTCCATACCATGGGACGTCATGCTCAGCACATAAAGCTGGGGAAAGTTGGCCAGGGGAGCCGCTGCTCGGGGACTGGTTGGGCATCGGTCGGCTGATGGTGAGCAATTGCACTGTGCATCACTTGCTTTGCATATTCTTTTACTCTTATTGCTATTATTAGTACTATTTTATTTTATTTCAATTATTAAACTGTTCTTATCTCAGCCCACAAGTTTTCTCACTTTTACTCTTCCAATTCTCTCCCCCACCCCACTGGGGCAGGGGGAGTGAACGAGCGGCTGGGTGGTGCTCTGTTGCCAGCTGAGGTTGAACCACGACATTCCCACTTGTGCATATTCATTTTCAATAGTCTTTATCAACATGAGGAATATAAAAGCAGATTGGGAAACATGTTGCCATCCAATAGTTATCTCTATGGAGGCAAAAAAATTATGGTATTTTACAATATTTTGATGGATTTAATGGATAGCATTATGCTAATATTGCTCTTTGCATTGTTTTATGAAACACTTCACTTTATATTCTTATAAACTGGTAAATTGCTGGTACTACTATTTACAAAGTGTGTGAAACATTTTCAGGTTTTTGGCTTTACCTGCACAGACACAAAACATGAACAGTTCTTCTATGAACCAACAGAACAATTTGAGTATGAAGCAGTTATACAGGCAGAACAAAATGTTCAATTATTGCACTCATACTAGTCTAAGAAAAGACACTGCAGAGAGTAATTTCATAAAGTACTAAGATTATTTTATATTGCATTGCAGACAAACTTTGCTAAAAAAATTTCCCTATGCAGGTAACAGGAATGCAGGTAGAATTCTTCACTAATAGTATAAAATCCCCTTTTTTAACCAGTATTTTTTGGTGTATTCAACTCATCACAGGTGGGATCCAACAGTACCAGAGTGAAAACACTGAACCTGGATTTGAACTCACTGCATTGATGAATCCGTTTTCATTTTTCACCTTAATGGCTGAATGTAATTTTGCTGGTTTGTACCTTTCTTATCCAGGTAAAAAACAAGCTTTGCATGTATTTTAGACAGACTTTTTAGCTTTGACTGCTGAACTATTTAAAATTGAGCCCTTTTTTTTTTTAATATATATGATCCCTGAGTTCATAATGTATTTGGGGCATTTCTTT
>NW_008825533.1:1732043-1736235 GCF_000699105.1 Pygoscelis adeliae
ATTTCACAGAAACCTAAACCTCACTCACCCTTTTTATTCATAGCAGCTCCCACAACTAACATTCTTTGAGATTTTTTTCTTTTTTTAAGCTCGCCTTATACTCCCCTGATCCTAGGGCCCTTGGCATTCTTCCAGCTCCCTGACATAAAGCTGAAGGCTTCTCTGTTTCATACTGTCAGGAGACTCCAGCAGTCACTGCCACCGCTGGAAATGCATGGTGTCCTAACCGCTTCTCATTTTCCTTGGCTGTTCCTGAGCTGAGAGAATCAATATTGGGTGTTGCAGAAATAGCTCTTTGCCCATAGCCACTATCTTTGGCAATTGCAACCTGGTGGCAAAAAGGGCTTATTATAAGCTTTTCCCTTTACAGTGAGAAAGCTAACGTATGCTGTTAAGTGTACATAAGCTATCTGAAGCATTGAGCTGAAAATAGGCAGTTGGCATTTTGGGAGAGTGACTGGGTTTGTTGTGGATATTAAGGTAAGCCTGGGACATGAATAGTGGGGAACATAGCAGGGACATGTGGGGATAACGTAACCTGGTGAGTTGCTGGTTAAGGAAATGGACACTGAGAGAAGCAGAATCCAGATTTTCTGCTGATGCCTTGAGAGACTTACACGGCACCGAGCTGTAGGGAACTAGAAAAGATGGTGTATCTGTATATCATCCTATGGCTGTGTAGTATTCTGTCTTGCAGGTCAGTTTAGCAGACTCACCAAGGATAAGATTCATTTTAGTGGCTTGTCTTTGATTTCTTTACTACCTGTATACTTTATCCTCACCTTACCTCATTCCTCTTTCTCCCTCTTTCTCTCTCTTGCTGTATCAATGCACAGACAATATTTCTCTCTCAGTATGTTTGTTTTTTTTTTTTTGTCAGGAATTATTTTTCTCTTTCCTTAAGAGATACTCTCCAGCTGCTAGTGTGGAAAAGGGTGGTGATTAGTGATCAGTAGTCACAAACGTTTACTCTTCAAGCATTATAAATAGTGCAGCTATCACACTTTTTAATTCTTTTTCCTTGTTTATTTTATTCCTTGGTGCTATTTCTATAGTACAGGGCTAAATCTGCATATAACGGATGAGCTCATGTAGGATTTTGCTTTGGATAAAAGAAGTAAGAAAAAAATGAGCCAGCATTTCATGGAATGATGCAGCATGGTAAAAATCTGCTAAACGTTTTTCTCAGACCTCATCCAGCCTAATTTAATATCGTTGGTTTGAGGATTTGGGGTTTTTTTGAGAGGGTGGAGCAGACTTAGCACTAGAGCATATCTTCTGAGAGCAAGGCTTATGTTTATTTTTTGATGTGCTGTAGGACAAAAGTGCTTCACTGTGGATAAGCAATCTATGCATAAACAGAAAAGGCCATGCTCCTTGGTCTGGGTGGGCTGTAAGCCAAACATGTGCAAAGTTGCACGGGAATTATCCACAAGTATGATGCTATAGAGGATTGTAGACTCTTTTTGCACATGTTCACTTGAAGCATTCCTCTCATTCACAGCCGTGTTTTCTAAATCCTTTTCAGCCTCTAGATTAAACCTGAAATGATAGCAAGCTGAGATCAAGTCATTTCATACCTAAAGTGACATCTACTAATAGCAAAAAAGCTTGCAGTCACTAAAATAAGGTTTAGAGCAGACCAACCTCAGAGCAAAAGTGAACAGGGTTTTGGCAGTGTACTAAGATTAGGAATCTAAATTATTAGGCATAAAAGCTAGAAATAGCTTTGCCGATAAGGAAGAATTAGTCATATTAGACCTGCTACATGAGCAGAAGCTGCTTGACACAACAGCATGGATGAAGTGATGATCAGAATTTTGTTTTGGTGATATATTTAAGTTGTAAAACATCATACTTATAATTGAATTCAACAGGAAAGCTCAATTAATGAATCATCACTTTAACTGAAATAAACCGGGCATATATCAACTTTAAAAGAGTACATATAAATTTTAACGGGGTGAAAGTGGAGATATTAGAAAGTCCTGCCAATACGAGTTCTGAATTGTAAAAACGGTCTACGTGAACATGTGGCAAAGACACTCTGCGCATGTGTCCTTGTAAATTCAACAATAACATTTTCCAAACCTAACATAAGCTTTGACAAATCAAATATCACTTTCTGCCTTTGGAGTTTCTTTCCTAAGCACAGAAACAGTCATTTACAAGGTAGTGGTGAAGAAGGCTCTTACCGTTGAAGTTTGAAGTAAAACAGAAAACATCGTATCGGCTTTTATCTTTGTCCCAGAACCCGTAATTCCTGACCCCAGGCACTGTGTTCTTCCCTCCACAGGGCTCCCTGGGCTTGGTGATGGGGTACTGCACGGACCCGTCGCTGAGCCAGCCAGCGTTACACCAGTCCAGCCCTGACCTCCAGGCATCGTAGAGCTGGTCAAAGGAGGCGATAACAGAGTCTTGGTCCAGACATGCTCGCTGAGCCTCATGGAAGTTTAAGTTGTAACGACCCAGCCGTGGAGAGTAAGGGAATACGACACCTGAAGCGGTAGAAAGAGGTTGAGTTACTGGGCACCGAGAGAGCAGAAGAAAGGGAAACAGCATTTACAGTCACCAGAAGGAGAATTAAAGGTTAACGCCATGATGTGTGTCAGACTGTTGCTTCATTTCTGGGGAAAAACGCGGTCAGCACATCAGCCATTAGGTTTGAGAAGGGGATAGGGCAGCTGCCTTACCTAACTGGCTTCTCTCCCCATAACTTCATCCCCTTCCCAGTGGGAACCGTGCCAGGTCTCCACGTTGCTCCCATCTGCAGCTTTGCTGTCCCCACTGTGATCTCACCCTCGTGCACTCTGAGAGTGCTTAAAGATGAGCAGAGCTGGCTGAAATTGTACAACTACATGCTTTTCATGAGAAAATTCCAGTTTATCAGCTGTAAGATCAATTTCTCATTTAAAAAAAGTAAACTAAAACTCAGCCTAGTTCTCTTTTTTGTGGGATAGGATTTGGGGATTTTCTGGCAGTCACTTAGGAAGAAGAAATTGTGGTACAGAGACATAGGAATTATGTCTTTTTACACATAGACATTAAAATGAAATGTTTTGATCGACAAAAAATGTTCTTTGCTATGGGCCCTTGCCAAGATTTCCTGAGACGTTCAAGGCAGTTGTTTTTTTGTTTGTTTGTTTTTATTTTGTTTCACATTAACCTAGGAACTGGAAGGTATTTCATGCCCGGCTTAATAACAATATTTCAAGGCTAGACTGGTACGAGGCATAATTTTAGTGTCCTGAGGTATTAAAGTAGGAAGTCTATAGGGAAATAAAATCAGTGAAGTCGTGTGTGGTTTTAGGGAGACTTTTCTGCTACTTTCCAGCTGTTTTTTGGCAGTTTGTCACCACTCAAGGAGGGAGAGCTCCTCACAGAGGGCATCAGGGAGCATGGTTCCTTGAGCAGAAGACAGGTTTCCCCAATTGCAGATGGTAGCCATGTAGCACACAGCATGCAGCTACGCAAGGCAACCCTAGTAGGAAGCCATGTGAGACACCACCTTCCCTCGCTCCCCCATGTCTGCCAAAAGCACTGCTGGCTTAACCAAAAGATGCTTGCCGGAGAGCCACTGTGCCAGGAGCATGGACCTGCCAAATGCTTCCTTTTACCCCTGAGGACCAGCTACAGGCCGGCCCAAAGCCCTGTCTGTTGCTCATCAGTGGTGAGCCATTGCAGACAGGTATGGCAGAGAGACCTTCTCGTAGCAGAGGACATCCAAGTGGAGATGGGAAATGTGGGGACACCTCCAGAATTGTTTCAGCAGCAACATTTAATCAAACTCGTTGCCCTTATCTGACGGATTTTTCCACAGTATATTTTCTGCTTGTTTTATGAAAAAGATCCGTAGTTAAAGATTACTTCTTGAAGCATGAAAGATGTTTCAGAAAATGCTGAAGAACCACCTCCCCATGTGTCTCTGATAAAAGAGAAGAGAGAGACTTGAAACAAAAGTTTGGATCAGACCACCCTAATCTTTGGCAGGGTTTAGAAACTTAACCCAGATCTAAATTTTACAGTTGGCTTTAGCCCAGTCTCATAATAAGCTGAAATAAAATGGCATCAGAGAAGATCCAGCTCAGAATGTTTATTCTCAAACATCTCTGTAGAACTAACTGCTGTAGGATGCAGAGGGACTGAAGACAAGATAAAACATGAGATGAGCCAAAAAATTTACGCTGGTATA
>NW_008825533.1:1736263-1740975 GCF_000699105.1 Pygoscelis adeliae
CCCGCCTATAACAAGTTCCCTGTCTCCGGGGCAATGTAGCATAGGATAGAGAAATTACATTACGGTCATGCAAGACCGTCACCATGCAATGAAGCCATTCTTCTTTCCAAACATTCAAAGCCACTTCGGTGTCTATTCCACTGGTATCTTAACATCTCCTTTCGTTCCCTTCTTTCCCTTGCCCTTCTATCGTCCAAGAAGTGTTATTTTTGTTAAACAAAATCTTTGTTATTACTAAACCTCAGTGACTTGGTCCAAGAAAATAAAGCATGCAAATGTAAACTTGGCAGGGTAATAAGAAACAATATTTTACTCTCCTTCAGCAATTAACTAGAGAGAGTCTGCTGAGGTTCTTTGCTTTTGTAAATCCTTTGTTAAGGATTTACAGTTTCTTAAGGATACAGTTAAGGATTTATCCTTTTCAGTTATTAGCTCTTCTGAACTACAAAGCATGAATGAAATGTAACAAAATGTGTGTTGTTAACTCTAACTTCATAAACGAGAAGCTGTAGATGTTTCATGTTTTTCTGGATCTCTGTTTTTCCTTCCCCCACCTCACCTTTTTTAAAAAAATTATTCATTCCCCCTCAGTGCTAATGGATAGAAATTTCACTGTCTATAATAAAAATGTAGCAAATGTCAGAGGAGTCCAAGCTTTATTACTTTGTTAGAAATCCAATATCTATTATTTTTCCAGAACTACACTTCCCCAGACAATTGACTCCTTGTCCAGTACATGTGTCTGATTTGCATATACATGTAAAAAAACCCCTAAAATCATAAGAGGTGGGTATTTTTTAATCAAGACCTAAACTTACATACCTCTAAAAACTGAGCAACAGATTTGATTCCTTAAGGTTTCCAAAATCACTTTTTAAAAGGGGTTAAGTATGTATGTAAATTTGTTACAAATCTACTTGAGTTTGACAGTTTGGGACATAAATTTTCAATAACATAAATATGCACAAAACTGTAATGTTAGCTTTGGGCTATACTTGGGTAGACTGCATAGAAGCTGATTTTTGTTTGAGTTCATCTGCAGTACAAGCCTGCAACTGATTAGCATTAATTTCACCCTGCAGATGGGGTTGGCCATTGGTGATTTTGTACAGCAAAATTGACTGGCTATGTGTTTTATATAGCTTTGCATTATCTTGCATCTTTGTTAATATACATTTCCCTATCAAACCTAACAGTGGAATTCATAGCTAGATCTTACTATTCATCTTCCTTTTGTTACAATTTAGCAGTGCTGAACTTCAATTAATTGCAAAACATCTTCTTGGTCTTGGATCTTATAATACGTCAAAACATAATCCAGCCCATCTGTTCTTGAATGGACAAAAGCTGTCCTGAGCCTTGTTACTGTTCCCAAACTAAATCTCAACTCCTGACTCCAACACTGTGTTTTACCACTAGACAAAACACTCACTTCCAAACTTTAACAAATTCAGCTTAGGAAATGGAGGAAGAGAAAAACTTCCAGCCTCAGATGGTTATAATCTAGTTATTTTGTGAGAACACTGAGTTGAGGAGCCTTAACTTGACCTTAGTGATTCAGCTCCTTACCCTAAGGAAGCAGCTGAGACAGTTATGGAGCCTTCATGGGGAATATTAATTTACAATATAGACTTCACAGTGTGGCTCCTCTCCCAAACACATGGTTCTCTGGAATAGGTCCTACCCCCAGGGAAGGACCTCCTTTCCTCCAAGCAAGAGAGGAAGAACCTGAGACATATCGATTCAGTGGAGAATAAATCTGTTAGTGAAAGAGGAGGGCTGGGTGAGGCTTGCTGTGTGTCCCTGTGACAACACAATCACAGTCCTGAAAATGACTGTTGTAATGGAAATTCGGATTTCTACCAAATTGGAACATGAGAACATGACGAATAACGTATCCTCCCCATAGACACACCTGTATTTCCATGAATGCCTTACATTCAATTCCACGAATGTACAACTCTGCTTCTGTTACTGTGGTTTTTAGGCAATGTAAAAGATATGATATTTGTGTGTCCTTTGTAAGCTATTTGTATTTCAGAGTCTTATATGCAGGTAATCCCTAAAATTCTGTGCAAGTGCTTTGCATTTACCCATTGTCAGTGCAAAGAGCTGTAACGGTTACCCAAGACAACAAGGTGAGGAAATAACCTTAGAAAGCTCAGCTTCTGTAACAATTTATGGGTGTCAATTAAGCCAGCTCCATACACAATTAGAAGTTTTAAAAGTATTTACACATAGAACAAAATAACACAAACTTCTGTTGACTCATATGGAAAAAAAGGTCTTTTCACAGCCAGAGTAAAGAAATGGACTTCCTTGAGTTCTAGCCCAAACAGAAAAGTAAGTTTTCTTGTAGCCAGTGTAAACACCAGGTAACAGTAGGGTTTGCTATATACTATACTGTAGAGTACAGTTTTATGCTGGCAGGTTCATACATTTAATGGCCAAGTTTTCCATGCTGGATTTCTAAAATTCAGTGAAAAGTGGCAAGTCCCTCATTTTCCTTGACAATTTCTCTGCCTGTCAGGACCGTCAGATATCTAATTATCCAGCACAGACTCCATGGGTGGGCCACTAGCCATCAGCAGGTATCAACCTCCCTGAAAATGAAACTGAAGCTTGAGATGGTGTCCCTCCAGCCCATAGCACCCCGTAACCAAGCTGCCAGTGGGGTTGCTTTTTTCTGACAAATACAGGCATATGAACTAGGCTTCCCTGGCCTGGGGACAGATTATTCCCTTATTTTTCTACAGCCTTTATCAAAATTTGGAGAATGTTGTCTTTCTTTGCTCTCCTTAGGCTAATTAGTTCTAATTCTTTTAGCATTTTCCTTTCAGGTCATCATTTCCAGATAATTTTTTGCTGCTTTATTTTGAACTTTTTACTTCACCTGCATCTTTCAAGTACCATTTCTCACAGCACTTGCAAATACAGCTGTGCCTGCGAAGACCTGTTAGCCTGTCACAGAAGGAATCACATTGGTCTGTCATGACTTACTCTTGACAAACTCCTGTTGTCTTTTACAAGACTTTTTGTTGTCTTCTAGGCACCCACAAATAGTGTGTCCTATAAAATCAGTTTTGTACCAGAGAGAACAACAGATTGTCACACAAAGGATATTTAAAATAGCTTTTTGTGTATGAATGTAACACCAATACACAGAAGAAACAAATATGACATACATTATTAGGCTAAATATGATTGCTCCTGCTGTTGAGAGCATGGAGTTGGTTTCATATTGGTTTCAGCTATGAATTCCCCATTGCTTACATCCAACTTCAGAGCAAATGACTAGATTATAAAATGATTGCTGTGACAGTTTGGAAGAATTTGTTTATATGGAGCTCATGGATTTGTTTGATCTATTTTGGACTATAAAGTCTGTTTTTTAAAGAGATGCCTGTTCTTTTTCTAACTCTATCTTGAACATAAAGGCTAACACACCTCCAAGCAAGATCATAAAACCTGATGGGTTTTTTGGTTCATGTGAAGCCACCCAAGGAGTTAGCTTCTATCTAGAAGCAGCTTTCTACAGAGACTTTTAATGGCTTTATCTAGATCTGCATACTTCTGGTACTGTTGAATGTACAAAGTAATTATTTTATAGCCTCTATCACAAAACTATTGTGTTCAGTTATCACCTCTCCCTGAAGATAGAAACTGTAAAAAAAAATTCCTAACAGAGTAAAAATCTGCCTTTGGCAGTTTAGCCTTGTTCCACTTTCTTTGTCACCTGGCCCATGAATCTCACAAAGGAATAGAACACAAAATCTGTGCCTGAGCAGTATAACCAAGGGCCAGTTCTGGAGCCTTCACATGCCTGGGAAGCTGAAGCACACAAACCTGATGTAGTGAGATTCATTACAGTGCCTGGTATTCATAAGAAAGGAAAACAGTAAAGCACTAACATAAAGAAAATTTAGTGTAGAACAGTAAAACACCAACATAAAGAAAATTTATTGTAAGCTGAGAATTCTTTCTTTGCTTATGACTCAGGCAACAATATCTACCTGCCATAGGAGACTTTTTAATCTGTTAAGCTTTTGACTTTCAGGATATCTGACAAAGAGTGTAAAACTCATGATCTGTATTTTGTGTGCAGGAGGAGGGTAAGGCCAGTCCAGTCAGAAAATGGCTTTGGTGACAAGGCCAACATAAAAAGTGTCCTGCTTTCTGCAATACTGGACATTTCTTGCAGCCTCTGTGCCCAGCCCAATCCTCCTGCCCTTAGACCAGTCCTTGTACTTAAGGCTACAAACAGGATGATATTCTTGACATGACTGAATAGTTCTTAAAGCTGGTGGTTGTGAAATACTGCAGTGAGTCCTAATCCTGAGCTTTAGCTGCTAGACGGCACTGTCTTGCTAGTGTAGGGGGAAAATGGTGTGGTTCTGCGTTAAATGATAGTGAAGAAAATGTACCAAAACAAATTAAGGTATGTAACAAACACAAACTGAATCTAATTCAACTGTTTTTTCAAAGATAAAAGTACTCAATTATTATGAACAGTTTACTTAATGGCAATCCCAGGAGGCCTTTAAGTCTAATAAAGAATAAAACACTACCACATTCGGAGAATAAAAAAGGTCCACTGAGGTAGAGGTCAACTATTTTCATATTGATATATTAACATGCTTTTGCCTAGCCAAAGCTATACTGTTTGTACAGTGAGCTCACATTGGAGCAATCAGCTGTTTTGCACTGCTAGC
>NW_008825533.1:1741000-1748778 GCF_000699105.1 Pygoscelis adeliae
ACTGGTTTTGTCTTCCTGCCAATTAACATCCTTAGGGCCACCATCTCAGGACATCAGGCTATTGATGCAAATCCTTCCCACTGTGAGATTAATCTTATTATTTACAACAGATGTAGGATGTTAGGATGGGCTGATACATTTTTATTTTTGTCCAAAATGTGATTTTTTTTTTCCTTGATCTGTTCTGCATTACGCAAATACATGAAACAGCAATTAAAGCCAGCACTGTATAAAGTTGCAGATGAGATGAAAAAATAAGCACAGGGGCATGCAAACAGAGAAATACACCCCATCAACTATATATGTCCACGGTAAATATAAGTGCATTTTAATCATTATCATTCTAGAAGGAAACTTCAATGAAACTTAGACCCAGAATCATTGGATTTAGTTGCCATAAGCAGAACTGACATTGACACGCTCGCTAGTCTTATCCCACTTCTTGAAAGGTTATGTTTTACCATGAAGTTTTGCAAATGAAATTTTCCTGTCTGCTTAGGAAACATCACTCTATAACATCGGAAATGAACAGTTTGACACCTGTCCCACGCCTGACAAAAATCGTTAAAAAGACATTGTTCTTTATATTAGCCAGATCCTAGTTAAAATATATAAACTTTCCTTTGAGCAGAGATTGGAACGTACTTGATGATTGAAGAAATATGATTCCTCCTATCCTTATGAATTTGCTGATTTTGGAGGTGGGGGAAAACGGGAAGGAGTGGTGCTGTTGTACAGGATGGGCTGGAGTTGGCATACTTCAGAGGGAGGCACTGTTTAGAGTAACAGCAGTAAGCTAGAAAGGACAGTGTATATCAGGAGGTGGGAGCCAGACCTCGTATCCAATGGGCTGGTGCTATATCACGAAACAGTCACAGTAAAAAAGGTAGAAAAGTCTCCTTTTTTCAGCTCTGTTACTGTATGCAGTAAAGAAAAGATTTCTCATTGCTTTCTTACTCTAGTATCAATCAAATATTGCTTTTCAAATGTGGATCTCTGCATGTGCACAAGTATTTGTACCAAGCTTCAGGCAAAACTTCCCGGTCTGCCATCACAGCCATCAGCATCTCCCCTTCCCCAAGCACTCCTGGCACAGCAGGAAGCGTTTGTACTGGAACCTCCGCACTTTTAATAGCAGAAAGCTAATGAACTTTTGCTTCACAGGCACAATGCTAAGTGGCACCAGATGAGTATCTGGTCCAGATGTGTGGTGTGATGAACACAAAGATTTTACACTGGCTCTGACCCTTTTACATTGGCAAAAATACCATAATGCTGTAAAACGCATGGAAATCCCAGTATCTGATGGGGAACAAGACAGTTATTTATGTGGAATATCTCAAAGACTGGTAGAGGTACGTGCTTAGGATGTAAGAAGACTGTCAGATGAATATTATCAAATTACTGAGCATCCTCACAGCACAGGGGTGGGCTCCAGGACCATCTGCACAACAGTGTGAAAGGAGAAGAGACGTGCTGGGGTCAAACACAGCTAAACAGATGCTGCGTGTTTCTCACCTGGATTACGTGGTGCTTGCTATTCCTCACTCGCAGTAAATAGCTGCGCTTACCGCATTTTTATTTACATCCTTATTGTCTGGAAACCACCCTGTGAGGTGCATCACTCTTGCCTCCTGGGGCTGCCCACCTTGCAATGTGTCTCCTGATCACAGGGCCTGTACCTGCAGCCTGGGCAGCCGACCAGAACCTTGCTTTCACTTAGGTAAAGCTGAGCATGCCAAGCAGAAACTGCTCTCCCTTCAATGGCTACTCTCAATGACAGCAGCTGCAGTGAGCAACCACTGCAATGCCTGCCCGAGCGAAGAGGAGACTGAACACACGAGAGCCTTTGGCTAGCAGAGAAGAATAAAGTAAAACGCTTTTTCCTCCTACTCATTTCTGTCTTCACTCAAAACTGTTTCCGACAACTTAAACTGGACATGTATATGTCCAGTTTTCTTTATCTCCTAAGTTTGAAAAGAACAGTGTGCATTCTTATTAAAGATGGATTATGTGAGGTGAAACAACCTGATCGGCTATCCTGCTGGCATGGAAGCTGTGCAGGGCCTTTCTGCACTCAGAAATGGCAGGTTTCAGCAGCCTCCAGCCAGGAATGGAAAAACAGATGTAAAGAAGTAAGCTAAGCCTATGGCATCTATTTGGTTCCAAGAACCACTCAGCCAGTCTTATTGTGCAGGGTAACTATATAAATATCATAGTGTAAAACAGTCCTCAAGGAAAGAGTCATATTTTTCACCTGTTTACAGGTGTGAGAGCCAGGGGTTTGATTTTCTTCTTTTCTTTTTTCTTCTTACCTACTTTTCACAGATAACATGGCTTCTATAAAGTTCTCTCTGGCACACACTTGCTGGTAAGTATAAGGGTAAGGGAGACATCTTCATGCAACCTTTAGTTTACTGCAGAGTTCAGTGCAGCACTTTGGGGAAAAAGGCCAAATGCTGGTTTACATGCATTGAATCTCATATAATTTATCTAAATTTCATAAGAGTAAAAGAAAGCTGAATTTTTGGTCCTCCTTCAACTTGTTTCACTAATTTTTCTAGTTCTTTGTACTCTACCGTTTTCAAGAATATGGCTGAGGGAAATGACTACAGACTACATGTAGGAGTTGCCTTGGCAGACAATATAGAGATCTATTTTATGTAATTATAAGGCTGGAAGAAACAAAACCTTGTCTCTGGAAAACTACTTCAACTTTTTCCCTCTTTGTAAGGAGATTTGTATTTGCTCGATAATCTAAAATGTCCTGAAGTCCTATAAAATGGCTATTAGGGGAATATTTAACATGATTTTGCCTAAGTCCACTGTAAAAACATGCAATGACTTCTGTAAAGTGATAGGAGCAAATTAAAAACATATGGAGTTCTTCATTCTATGTTTGGTCATTCTTTTTTGGCTCCCCTCACACTGGGTCTCACTGGGAGCTGAATATGCCGTAGGCTAGTGTAAGTTATAGAAGTCCTAATGTTCTTCTAAATTATGACCGCTGTCATGGGTTGTGAGGCCAAGATCCCCAGAGCACAATGAATCCCAATTCTCAGCTTACTGTTATCACTGATAATACAATATCAGCAGTATTAGGAGAAAAAAGCAGGTATACCTTAACACTGTACAAATCTGAATGTAAGTGTAATTCAGGTGTTACTTACCTTCCAAATTCAGAGCTACCACTGCTGTATCATCCTCTAATCCTTCAATGACCTCGCACTTATATCTTCCGTAATCCTCCAGTATTATGTTTGTGATTGTAAGAGAGGCATCGTTTTCACTGCTTTCCCTCAGAAACACTCTGCCCTGGTAGTTTCCGTAGCTCTTTCTGTGATGTCCCATTGCAACAAAGACATCCACTTCTTTGAGGTAATCTGAGGTGAGTTTGGTCCACTTGACCCGGATTTTGTGGGTTCCTGAGCCAGCTGTTGATGTGTGTTCATGGTAAAATTTACATGGCAGTGTGACATTGCCACCCCGGTGTGAGAAGATTTTAGCTTGCTCTGCTACCACAAGTAGACGGGGTCCATTTTCTGTTAGGATTCAAGGAGAAAAACAAAAACAAGAATTAGTCTGCAATCTACCTTTTACGGAACGGATATGATCAATGCCATAACAATCATCAGCTATATTATACATTAGGTCTGCAGAATCAGTTCCCTGCAATCATTCTGTACCTATGCGGTAGTAGGGCATATAAACCAGCCATATACAATTATTTACTTAACTGCAAGTATGTCTGTGTGTGTACACTCCCAGACAGGCAGAGAGGCAAACTGGTTCACAGCATTGCCCATTCATATAGGCAGAGGCCATCCTATATACTCCATAGTCATGAAGATAGAGTTGTATCAATATATTGATAGAGTTGTACAGCTGGTAGATGAATGCCATCATCCATAAAAGGCTCCACACAAAAATCCCATATTTCCCTGCAGGTTGTTCCAGAGCTGTCCATCAATGCTGCATTTTTATTCATAATTCAATTTTTATGTATGGACTCAGCTTATTCAGGCGGCAGCATACAAAGCCCCTCGTGATCTGGGATGCAGTGAATCACGCTCACAAAACCATTATTGTATCAAATAGCACTATTTATATTGACATGAAAAGTGCCAGCATAACGCTAAAGTGTTTCACTTTCTATATGTATTTTCTTCTAATATTTGAGTTCAAGTTCCTCTTCTGACATATTTCCACCAAAGTAAGGAAGTCCTATTTATCTTCAAATGTAAAATTTGGTCCTGTCCCGACCCCTTTCCTGATCATCTCAATCTGTTTTTTTTCCAATCTGTTTTCCTCATCTCTTTCAAACTCATCACTATTTTATCTTTGATATTCTGATCTCACTTTTCACACAAACCCGTATTTAACTGGCTGGCTCCTCTCCCCCTCCCCCTCACCCCAGACTCCCTGCTCTCTTTTCTCTCTAGTAGGTCACTACAGCTGATGTTGCTCTATGAAATCATTATGTTTAGGATAGTCAGCTTGAGCAGGTGCTTGGCTTCCAACCTTAAGTCTCTGGGGCTTCTTTGACACGCTGTGCTGCCCTGGGAAAACCCCGGAAAACACAGATTTCATGGTGACAGTCAGCAGATGTATCCAAAAGTAAGAATATTTCCTTCTTTCAGTAACTCTTCCCTCTTCTCTCATGCGTGGCTTGCAAAATTGATTTAGCAAGCTCGATGCTTCTGTAGATATTGCCAACCTCTATCACTGAGACACCGACCAAAACGAGCAATGGATCACCAGTGCTCTGCTTCCTGGGAAAAACCTCACTCTACATAACAGATTCAGAAGAAAGACTTCATAACTCCCTATATGTGTTCAGCAAGTCAAAGTAACCACCTAGAAATGCGATTCCCGACTTTAAGGCTCGGTCTGGCTCTCTTTAACTTCAGCAAAAGACAAGGCTAAGTTCCCAAATGTGAGGGCTGCTGAGAGGCTGACCCCATGAAGGCCAGCAGCAATCTTCTGCTGGCATCCATGGGGTTGAATCTGGATTGACAGAACAAAACCACAGAAATGAGTGCAAAAATGTCATCAGCCAGCAAGAGGTGTGGGTGACTGAAGGAGGGAAGGACTGGGATGGAGATGGGCTGGCAGATGAGGCGGTGTGATGAGCGCACCAGGGAGTATCCCACCCGGCCAGCTGTCTGTTCACAGCACTGCAAAAACCTGCAGTGTGTCCACAGCCATGGGGGGTGCCGGGAAGCGTTAGGATCTGTAGCTCATAAATGTCTCCAGACAGTCCTAAGCTTCTGAGTCTTGTTGACAGGTCTGCCAGCTAAATGATATATTCATGTACATTGCAGTTTCAGCTTGACTTCACTATCTGTCCATGCTGGCTATGGTAAGCAGCAGAAGAAACCCCAGGGTATGCAGCATTTTATGATTATGCAAACATGTTCAGGGTGGTAATTGCAAAGACAAGCTCGCTGAGTGCAAACTTGCATCTGCTTAAGAAAAACAGGTATCCCAAATGTGTAGTTCTTTGCCAGGAGATGTTATGTCAAGAGCATTATTACCTGCACAGGTCAGACTAGCCAGGGCACCAGCTTCCTCAAGAATGAACAGGCTTGAGCACTGCAAGTTGTTTTACCAGGGTGAGAGACCTCCCTACCTAGTGAAAAATCATTACTGCAGAGCAGATCCTCTGCAGCTCCATATAACTGGTTTTCTTTTTCACTGCCCTTCTTCCCAGAGGTGAGCAGAGGCTCGGGGCTGCTCCAATAACCCATCTTCCCCCTTTCAGAGGAGAGCATCCAGGGAGAGAGGTGATCCAAGGCAAGGCACCATGGAAAGCGTTGCTAACACTGTTTCCACAGGACGAGGAGAAGGAAGAAAGTGAAGGCAGCCAGCATGGTTTGTCTGTGAGTTTCCCTGTTTCCTTCAAGAACAAAGATGTTCCACAGACTTCTGTCCACCTTGGGAGGAGAAATGTTATGCTTTGGGGTGGTTATTACCAAGAAATCTGAATCAGAGCTCAACTATGTTGGGTCTTTAATACTGAAATAGTCAAGTTAATAAATATTAGCAGAAAGGATTGGGGCAGGAGGGAGAGTCTGACTCAGGCTGCTAACTCTCGCTCTTTCTAACAACAGCCAGTCTGTGCCAGCAAGGCCTGGAGGCTTTCCCAGAGCACTGTCACCTCTGACTCTAGCATTAGCATCCTGATGCGGTGGTGTGCCTCTTTCCTGGCTGCTTCCCACCTCCTCCGGCCCTTTGCAGCAGCCATTGATTGAGTTTATATCTTAGTAAGTCTAAAGAGCAGAAGGGATGGCAACCTGGGAAAGGAAAGAAAAGCATGACTTTTCTCATCCTGGAACATCTCCTACGTCCCTGGAGTTTCAAAGAGAGATGCAACGACTGAAATATGCCTCCACCCTCAAGTTTTCTAAAAGCCAATTCCTTTTTACAGAAAAAGAGATGATGTGCCCTTCTCTCTGACAAGACAGTGGGGCAGGAAATAACATTGCTGCTTCCAGATCTAGGAGAGGAGGGAGGAAGAATCTCTGGCTTTTGAGGAAAAGCAGATGTCATATTGGGGGATGCTGCATAGTTTCTTTTTGGGCTAGAAGACATGCAGAAGGCATGCAGGCAGCAAGGATTCAGGATTAAAAATGAGATGACTGGGGTTTGGCAAGAGGCCACAAGGTCTTTATTATCCAGCAGTCAGTGAGAACCAGGGCCAAATTCACCTAACTGCATATTTTTGGGAGCATGGCAAAATGAAGGGTCTTGGTCTTTCTGCAGTTGACAGAGAAGGAGTTAAAAAACCCTTACAACAACCAAGAAAATGCCCAAACACAGAGCAAACCAGAATCCCTGCATTTACAATACATTTAGCACTCTGGATGCAGCATTCTAGCTTACTGCTGTGAAAGTCAGCTTAAATGAGGAATGAATGCTGCTTCTTGGGTTACCTTAATACAATGAGCAATGGTCTGTTGTGAAATGGTGATCTGATCATGCAAGATGGGGTAAACACTGTTTTAAAGGCTTGTCAGAGTGGCTGCTTTCCTCATGGGGTTTCTGACAAGGCTGCTCCTTCTGAATAAAATTATCTTTGTATCTAAATGTCAGGAATATCTAAAAGATGAGTGCAAGATAGAAAAAGATGGGGCACACGAGTGTTATCCAGCATGTTACTTGAAGAAGATAACACTTCTTTTTCCCCAGAACTACTTTCTTCAGAAGTACAATCAAAGAATTTGTAAGGTGAATGGCCAAACAACTATAAACTCTGCAAACCCCAGATAATCCGTTGCTAAATCGTTATCTGCAACAGGACAGTTCGGATCCTTGCTGGAGACAAGACAGACCACATGCATGGCCACTCAAGAGCCTCAGACGGTGAGGAACGGCTGGGCAACTTCCAGCCGCTCCTTCTATTGGGAACAGAGGTGGCAACAGCCTGGTTATTGGCTCTGGTCTCAGCCCCAAGGTCAGAAATGGGATGAGAAAGGTTTGCTAGGTGGGATTTTCACCCTTCTAGGCATATTTTGCCTTGTAAGACAGGCAGCAGCTTAGCTCTTAGTACAGAACCAGGCACCACTGGCGACTAATTTGCCATATTTTTTCCACTCCTGCTTCCCTACTATTGATTCTGACAGGCTGTGGCCTTTTGTTAATCCTCTTGGTGCAATTAGATGGATGACAAAGGCAACATAATGCAAAAACAGCTAAGCTAGCTAAAAATGAGTTTGTCCAAGTTGCAGAAGCTCTCCAGATGTGTAGGATAACACACAACTCTGGGAGCTGCTTTT
>NW_008825533.1:1748815-1790129 GCF_000699105.1 Pygoscelis adeliae
GGAAATTGCTATTAGGGTTGGCTTTGCTGTATCTCAGTGGAGCCAAATCAAGCAGGTATATACTGCAGGCGAAAGTATCTTGCTACCTTAAGTAACAAGGCACAGGCAGCAGCACACTGTCTGCCTCTGGTTTATTCTCCACCTCTCTTTCTCCCTTGCCTGCATGCTATGTGATTAGCACTGCTGTTCTGGTTGTCACTACTTTGTACACATCTAACCTTGACTTCAGCGTGATTCCCATTTCAAGGTCAGTAAGTGGACTTGCTCTCATGCTGCTAGAGCTCTCAATTCAGTCTCACCTGCTGGCTTACTGGTTTAGTAAGTAATTTAGTTCCAAATTTTACTGCTGGACATGTATTCAGATTTGTTTGTCTTTTTAGTTGGTTTTTTTTTTTTTTTTGCATGGGGTTTTCTTTTTGTTTGTTTGTTTTTTTTCTCTCTTAACTGGCTTCTGCACTCAAGAGTAATGGCAAGCCAGGTTTGGAAGGCCAGGAACATAGTGTGGGGCAGAGAGGATGAGTCACGCCACGACCCTTGGCAAACAGCTTTATCCACTTTATCCATCAGAACTGTCCAGAAGCTTATGCTGACCTGGCTACGAAACTTGATTATTCCCACATTTTAATGGACTAACTTACAGTGCAACACTGGAAAAAAAAAATGTGCATTTTAGGGGGAAAAAATCATAAGTCAGGGATGACATCATAGATGTGTTTTGTTAGATGAACACATGTATTGCCTAAATGTTCCACATTGTTAGCAAGCCACCAGGTTAATAACACCGTGTGACATCCTACTTTAAATAAACACAGAGCTGTTTCTTGCTTTTCCTGTAATGTTACCAGGAACTTGAGCATAACTCTCATGCTAAAATATCCTCACTCTTCCTATAGCAATAGCATGTTTTGTTATCCTGCCATGTTTATTTAAAACTCAAAAATCATTTCTATGATAACAATAATTCCCACTTGCTATAATATGAATGGAAGTGCATTACTGATATAAACATATATGTGTCTATTACTCAAAGAATCCGAAGGGAAAAACATGAGGCAGGATTACGCACACACTTTGTTCCACATCCATTTCCTACTACATTTTTTCTAACTATCTTTTAGCTAACTACCTTTTCACTTTTGCTTTTGGAAAGAAATCTAAAAACTTTCGTATACCAGCTGTAAGACTAGGAAAAGCTGTTCTTATCTGGCCCAAGCATTAATGTAATTTTATTTGTCATGAGAAAGAAAATACAAGCATCAAACTCCTGTGTTCCTACCTCTAAACTGACAGGATAAAATACTCTCTACAAGTTACTTTTAAGTTTTGACCTACAACTGGTAAGAGAGATGCTAGATAAATCTTAGTTAAAAAGTTCAGGTACATGGTTCCAAATAGTAGTATAGCTAAAAATACCCATTTTATAAATGGCAGAGAAGAAATCTGTCTCTCCAACATACAGATGACAAGATGGAGGTAAAATATTTTTCAGCTGATCCCATCTACTCAACCTGAGTAACACGTTGGGGGGAATTGTTAAAGGGGCCACATTAACTCAAGTTTAGGTTTCTAGTAGACCTAACAGCACATAAAACCATCAGGGAAATAAACTTCAGCTCTTCTAAAATATTGCCACCTTTTGCCTTAAATAAACTTTAAGTATGTGTTTACTTCAGTATAGATAAAGAAATTGCATGAAGATCAGGTCTCATAGAGCAGAATAGAACAGAAATCATGACAATGCTTCTGCACCTCTTCTGCACAGAGGGAAAACTTCATGGGTGGCATTGAGACTGTTTGACAAACCCAAAATATCACAATACCGGTGAGGAGCTTTTCCAGTTCTTTAATTACCTTTAAATGCTATATATATGGAATTGGACTGATGTAGCAAGTAAAGGTAAATTAGTAATTTAAATTTGTTTCATGTAAATCCTTTTGCTTCTGTAATAATTTTTTACAACCCAGATATATTGATACCTATCATTTAAGGTCTATTCCAGAACATGCAGTCCTGAATGCCTTTAATGAAACTAACATGCCAACAGGAGGTGATGTTGCTCTTTGCTGACATTTCTATTACATGCTGTTGCAACATGCCATGCTCTGAAGAGGAAAGCAAGTTGTGTTGATGTAAAAGAAGCAGCTCAATTATAAGAAGAGACTGCAAAATTAATCATGACGTAATCTAAAGTGTCCTGAATGGCAACAAAACTAGTAAGAAATTTTAAGTGGAAAAGACAAATGCAAGAAAATGGAAAGGAATAACAGGTAACATCACTGAAAATGGGAAAATGCAGAAAGGTGGACCAAAGGAAGAAAGTCAAAAGGAAAGTGGAAAAGCATGAAACTTGGGAAGATCAGAATTAGTGTAAGAAGTCAAATCAGTAGTGCATCCAATCTCTTATCATGTTTTTTGGCTAGTCCAGCAAGTCTATGCAGCTTCTTTCCCTCTGTTGGTTCTGGCCTGAGAAAAGGAATTGGACTGTAAATAAAACTCATTATCATGCAGAACAAGTTGGGCAAAGATTTCTTCTGCTTTTGTTATTGATTAATTGATTTAACCTTTTTTTTTTTCAATAGGGCAATATTAGAAAGTTTTCTGCTCATTCCACATTGACATATTTCTTGGTATGTATAAATAAATCTATGCAGAGATCTTGATAGGCAAATGGGTGTATTGTTGTATCTGAAAGGTAAAGAAATGCTGTGTAATATAAATTCATTTATATTCAAGGAAAAGCTGAAAAGTTAAATGTTGGTCCTTCACAAACCAAACTTTGTATTCTCTTCGCTGGCCTTTCTTGTTGTATTTCTAAAATCTGAACAAACTGGAGGCATATGTTAAAGGCTCCTGCCACCCTTAAGCAATTAACTTAGCAATTACTGTAATGGCTTAGTCAGCTTTGTTTATTTTGCAGAACAGCAAACACACAGTTACACATAGAAGAATGCTCTAATCTCTGAAGGGTACTCTGTCTCTTTGAATAATTGGTCAGCAACTAGCACTATGAATAGATTAGAAAGATATACAAAGCTGAGCACTGAAAAGAATCATCTTCCTCTCTCATGGGTCACAGAGTCCTTTGCAGATCTTGACTTCTGAGTCAAGACTCAAAACTGAGTCTTTAATTACATTGATATGCTTAGAGTAGTATTGTTTTCTTGTTGTGGACGCTTATGTGACTAGGGTATACTTTTGCCCCATTTTCACATTCACCAGATGATTTCATTTAGGATTATGATTTTTTCTAAAAAGCAAAACTGATATCCCCTAGGGCACACACAGTTTACTGGGGTGGGGGGTGAGGGGAACAACACATCTTATGTAAATATAGTTTTCTCATTTGCTTTTATCCACAAAGGTTAAACTGGAATAACTTTTGTATGCAGACAAACTACCAGAGAGGAAGGTGATATGGTCAAGCACCCTGGGATAATAGAGCAGCCTGACCAAAACCGTGAAATCTACTACTGGCTTCAGGAAAGGAAATAAAGTCACAGAAGAGAGAAAATGCAGCTTTAGATATTTTATAAATTTTGTTTATAGATATTGGAATAAAACCAAAAAAAGAAAAGATATAAACAAAAGAAGTGGGCAAGAGGAAAGAAGCAGAAAGGAATACTGGTAAGGTGGGGAGGTAAAACCGTCTAGCAGATGAGAAATTTGACTGAGGTCCAGTTCCACTGTATTAACCAACAAGGGGAGAACCAGGAACGAGAGCTGACACTGACAGCAGGAACAGGGATATTCATGAAGCTAGCGACCCATTTCTAAGAAAAATTGAAAGATTTAAGAGAGAACGTATCTATGCCTATTGCAATGTTAAAGAGGTTGGCAAAGTTTAGTAAAGCTAAAGAAATCCACAGTTTCCAGAGAGTGGACATTTGACAGACAGAGCTCTGTGTTCATACAAGCAATGACCTGTCAGTATAATCAGAGAACAATACAACTTATGAAATACTGTTCGTTCTGGTTAGCAAATGCTGAGTCAGAGAGATAGCAGGAGTTTTTATACTAATGGAGGGGCAAGAAAGTGGAGTAACTAGATCTCCTGGTTCCTGACACAGAGTTGTTAAAGGGGTCAGAAGCACGCTGAAATAGCCGTCAGACCATAATACAGTATTAATAGATGGCTGCTCTTTAGGAAGACTAAATGAAAGACAAAGGTGATAAGGTGGCACTGTACTTTAGTGCATTAGCAGGTTATGAAGAAATAAGAAATGATAGCAACGACAAAACTGAGCATGGATCAAAAGCATGTCAGGAAGGACTGTAAAAGATCTTACCGTAGCACTCAAAAAAAGTCTTTTAGAGAGGCACAGGTACCTTTTGTAGTATGGAGTCACTATGCAGATAAAGGTGGAAGACAATAAAGAAATGACCCACGTGCTATATTAACAAATCCTCTCTTTTTAACAACGTTGGTTTTGATGCTCTGAAATTATGATGTTTAAAGTACATGAGTGCATTGATATGAAATGAAAACATAAAGATGAAAGCTGAACTCAGAAAATATAGCCTGTTCAAAGAAAAGGGTAGAAAACCTCACAGCCTGAACTACTGATGATACTATTGACACTTGTTATGGCAAACCTGATGGCAGGGATATTAGCTCACGTATCACTTTAAGAATGGTACCATGTGTTTCTGCACAACAGCAAAATAACAAATATATATAAGGAAAGTAATTTAACTGTTAACAGGCTGATTAGTCTGACCTTAACAGCAACAGGACCTTAGAACAATTTTTGAAGAAAAATTGCTGAAGAACAGAAATAGAGTAAGTCACTAGAAAGAGGGATAAAATGCAGTAGATACTTACCAAAGGGTGTCAGATTAATTTGATATCAAGTACATAATAAAAGGCCAGGGAAATGTGAAGTATCAATTGCTTGGATCTCAGGGAAGCAAGTGATATGGGAAATACATGGAATTAGACAGGATGGAGAAAATAGGTGTTTTGGTAGAAACTTTGCTAAGTGTCTAAGAACTAGATACAGAGGAGACTGCAATTGGTTGGGCTGAAACATAAATTATTAGCCTAGAAAAAGGCCAGTGAACTGCCTCCAGTATAGTTTTTGAGACTCTTTAATATTTCCACTAATTTTACCCTGTAAAGTAAATGTGACTATTGAATTAATAGCATTTTCACATAGCATATTAAGCATCACTGAAGGGAGGAGAATGGGTATTTAGAATGTTTAAAGAAAGAAGGGTGGAATAAGTATGATAACATTTAATATTGAATACATAATCTAGATTTTTAAGGCCTACATGAAGAATTATTGATATAAACCTTGTACTTGTTAATTGCAAGTGATAATGAGGGAGAATGACTGCTAAATATTGTCTATCACAACAGACTATCGATCAAGACTGCAGCATGGCTGAGAAGAGTACAAATTTGATCTGAGGTCTGAAAAACAAAGCACTGTTAGGTGGAAAACAAAAATACTAATGCCAGCCTAAGATCTTATCTGGAATAAAATCCTGGCCAGGTGCCCTCAAGAAGCATGAATTCAGACAAGAACCAGTGTCGAGATGAACTACTAACATTATCAACTAACTGGAGGTTATACACTTCAAACATTTGAAAAAGTTTACTCAAATGATAGCTGTGAGGATATGGTGTTATCTTATTAATGTTTTAAGTTAATATCAAAGAAGAAAAATTGTTATTTCAAGCTAAGGAACAACACTAGGAGAAGCATAAGGCCATACAATGGCTGTGAATAAACATGGAGAATTAGGAGAGTGTTTTTCATATCAGCAAAATAGGGTCCAAAACTACCTTGCAGTAATGAGATGAGAAACCCAGATTTTTCAAAAATGAAACTAAACCTACAGGAGATTACATGATGTAAACAAAGGGGAATAGAAGACAGTTTAGTTCATTGCCTCCGGAGATCCCTTTCAGCTCTGTGTACTTGACTACACAACATCTATCTGCACCTTTTGTAATTCCAAAGCATTCCAAAGCATGCAACCCAGGAGGAGTTTAGCTAACCATCTCTTGGATTTCAGCTGTGGAGGAGGATGCTACACTCCTTAATGTAATATAAAATACCTTTTGTATGAAGCTATAGCACATGTGTTCCACAGGCTTCTCTGACTTCCAGCTCGTTTCCAGGTGTAGATCATCGCATGTGTTTATGCAACATTGGGCAAAGTGGAATCCCAACCCTGATGGGATTCCACAATGCAGAGAGGAATGAAAAAAATTAATAGTAAAAATACCAAGGTCCAAGCAGTTTTATTCTTTTTGATTTGTGGTCTGTGTATTTCAGAGCCTGAATCAGCTGATATACAAAGCTCATGTTTAAGCTTTATCCAGCCTTCCTTGAAGGAATAAACTCTCGAGATTCAGATGAGTTTTTATGGGTAGGAAGAATAGTCCATCTTGAAACTCTTATCAGCTTTGAACTATTTAGCACTTGCAGACTGCACTGTACTCATGCTAAAGGACTAGTGATAAGCGACATGTATGACCTGTGAGTTACTCTAAACTGCTGACTAAGCAAGTATAACATACACAGATTAAGGAAAAATAATTTTGATATGGTTTAATTATTTCCACTAATTTAATATTCCAAAAAGATAAAGAAAATTCAGAGATAAGAAACTGCATTATACAAGGAAAGGCAAACTATATGTTTATTAGACATTTGTGTCAAATTTGAAATTTACCCTGGGGAATGAATGTTCATCATCTCACAACAGTGATATGTCTTCATTCTGATGTAACACATTCATTTGACCTTCATCCTGTGATTCTCCTTAGCGTGAAACCAGCTATCTGTTTTTCCTTATTTGACCTTGACAATCTGAGTGCCTGTTTTAATAGGTGCAGGGTACCTTTAACTTCTGTGACTCTCCTGTGGACTTCTAAATGTTCAGGCTTTCTTAGTAACCTGCCCTAACCTGGTAATTCATATTTACACAAACACTCAGATAACACAATTTGCCAGCTGTTGAGAGAAAGGAATCAAACTTTAAAGAGAGAGAGAGAACAATAATGCTGCATTTCTTAACTTTGCAAGATTAATTTTAGCCAGCCTCAAGAAATATATAAATGAAAGCAGGAAAATCCCTGCTGGTTCTGCCTGTCCTTACTGCATAAATCCCCTGTTTTTTCTTGCACAGGATGACCCTCAACGACTGAAGCTGGGACTGAAAAAACAGCTGCATTGTACTGCAGACTCAAATCCTGCTACAGCTATAAGCTCTAGGATTCAAACATGAACCAAACAGGATTATGCAGAAGGCCAGTATAATACTTAGTGTGAATTAAAGGTATGAGGAAAGACACATTTATTTTGGGGTAAGCTACTTTTTTTTTTTCTGGTTTAAATTGTTCAGTTATGATCTCAGATGTGCTGAGCCTTTTTAAATAATAAACAGCAACAAATTTCTGTAATGTGAAGAACTATGTATGACAGTCTTCTTAAAATCAAACATATTCCACAGTAAACTAAAGGTATTTCAACCCATTGCAGCTGCTTATTACTTTAGGATGCAAGCTTTTTTTCTTTATCTTAAATCATGCTGTACTTTACTCACTAATCTTTGCAAGGTTGTGACTAAGTGCTATTAAACAGTGCAACTTTCATTTTTTACTTTCCTTAGTAGTAATAATAATGCAACAGAACCAGAAAAGAAAAGGTTTGGTCACCAGTAATAATAATATTTAAGAAACAGTACAGCAGAATAAAAAATTAAGGATCATTAAGCACATTATTCGGTTTCCCTCAGCAATTTGAAGATACTGGTATTTTCTTACGTATTTCCTTACCTTGAATGTGAATAATTCTTTCATGCTCCAGACTTGAGTTGTCAGGGTGAGGTTCAGCCCAGCAGACAGAAATCAGCACCAGAAAAAGTAGACTCTTCATCTTTATAGTCAAAAGAATCTTCTTCACTGTAAGGGCATCACATACAAAGAGGCTTGTGAATTTTTGGAAACCTTTACAGTGTTGCACTGCACAACTTGTTACAGCAATGATCTTATGAAGGATCTATAACATATTTAACCCACTCAGCTGAAAAAGTTACAACAGCTACTAATTTTTTAGGTATGAAGACTGGACCTTTTTATCATGGACTTTCATTAAATGAAACTGGCAATACATATTTAACTCTGCCTATGCAGAAATACAACATGAAAAATAAAAGCACACACACAAATATCCATAAACCAAACTCCTTGCAAGACCATGTGTAAGCAGTACCTGTGTTTCAAAAAAGGTTCTAGTGTACTTTTGATTTTTCAGACCTACTCTAGATGTGGTCTGTAAATACAGTTAAAACAATCAAAGCTATCACTATACCTATATCCACTGCATGATGCAATCTGCTGGTGATAGATTTTCAAGATTAAAACAATCTTCTTGTAAGTTTTGGCATTTCAATCAAGACTGCAAGTTAACTTAGCAGTCAGGGTGGTAAGTTTGCTTGAGCTAAGCAGTAAAGATGACAAAACATTTCTTAGACTGACTAGAAAGATCTATTTTATTTCAGATCCACTTACCATTTTAAAAGATGCCTAAATACACAATGAAATGTTCAAAACCATGCACAAAGTAGGTTAGAGTTGTATATGCTACCACTGCAGTTGCCCTGATTGATTTTTCATTCATTTCTACCTAGAATGCTGACGCACTAACTTAGTGTGCCAGGTAGGGTCTCTGCAGTCAGCAGAGCTGAGCGCTGCAGGGAAAATCTCTGCCAGCCTCTGAGTAGTAATTAGACAAATGAAGACCTGAAATAGAAAAGGAGGCATAAAATACAAGAGGTTTTATGTAAAGGGTTCAGGCTGCTGTGTGTTTTATAGCTAGAATTTTTATGACCCTGATTTCTTGAAATAAAAGAGAGCTATTTCCAAACTTTGCCTTTCAAGAGACTAGGACTTTTTCCCCAATCATCAAATAGTGGCAGTACTATTAATATGCTTTCTCTCTAAGGCAGAAAGAAATTTACTTTTTTCCCTTTTTCTCTATCAGAGCTAAAAACACATCAAAGTTGCAGGGTACTCTCAGTCAGAACCTGGGTCAAGGTCTGAGCTTTGCAAACAGTCCCTGTCCCCAAATAGACTCAAACACCTATGTGTTTCAAGTCTAGATCCAAATACTGTAACCCGGACCAACCTCTATTACAGACTAAAATGCAGAAATGCTATTGCCATTTTTTCATAACAGAACATGCATGCTACTTGCCTGCCTTTCCATTTCTTCAAGGCGAGTTTCGGTGGGAGTTCAAAGCCAATTCAGCATCCCTTACTCCTCACTGTGGAGTGTCTAGAGGTAGGACAAGTGCTCGCTGCACACTATTTTCCAGGTGGTCCATGCTCAGTAACCCAAGAGTCTCCAGCCACTCCCTTTTTCCTGGAAAGCTTGGCAGGCTGATGACCTCCATCCCGGAAAGCAAGGACAGATGTGGCTCCCCCTAGAGCACATCAACCCGAGCCTGGGCTGACCGGAGGGGTCACACAAGTGCAGCTGGGTGTTCCTCCTGCACGATGGGACTGCCAGCCTGGCTGCTTGATGGAGCAGGGCACACTTGTGTAAAACCACACTGCTCTTTCACTACCAACTCAAAAAAAATCCTCTAAGAGTGAAAAATGCTTCAGGATTGGGGTTTGGGTTTTTTGGCTGTTGATTAACAACTGACAATTCTTCTTTTTATTGGTGGGGGAGAGTATTACTGATTTAGATTATTTTGAAGGCAAAGTTTATGGGGGTATTCCTACCTCAATCTGTAGATTGGAGCCTATGCTGGAGGCAAAACCTCCTGGACACAGTGAGTGGGGGTAAAGCCCACAGGGGCTCTACAGACCTACTCTGGGAGCACCTTAGCTGCTCATTAACACTTTGCCTCTACCTCTTGCCACAAACCTGCTCCTTTTCCATGGCACTAGTGAAAAGAAACAGTCACATAACCAGATGACAGGTAGTACTACCTTTTTTGGGGACAGCATCCCCATCTCCACAAAACTCTGTGTGCACAGGGTCTGGGGCTCTAATGTGGAATGAGAAAGATTCACCTTCTGGTTACTTGGATGGAGAACTCCACACATGCCCCCTGTTCTTGTCAAGGTCTCCCTAATATGATGAGGGAAAGTCCTCAATGTAGCATCATCAGGTGATGATTGTCAGAACAACAAGTTTCAGGATTAGCCTGGTGCACTGAGGGGGCAGGATACAACTTTTAGAGATATTTGCGTGTACCTTCAGGTAAATATCATGTAACTCTATAGAGTTTATGTGGTAGTATCACACAAGCAGGATGAGAGGCAGGTCAATGATGACTTGGAGATCTGCTCTTCCGTTTCCTCAATTTCCCGGATGCAGCTGAACAATTTAATATGTCACTTGCCGCAGACATTGTACAAAATCAAGCTTACTGTTACAGATTGACATTTTTCTTTGAAGGCTATACCCAAGATGGTGGTACTTTAGCTTTGTTAATAGGCAAAGTTTACAGTGGCTAAGTTTCTGGTTTTCCCCAATTGCCATGGACAGAAAGGGCAGCCTAAAGGTTCATTGTGTGTGCAGGAGCATGCACACAAATAGCATGTGTGTGCACGTCTGTGCTTTCTTTGGCTCTGGTAAAGTTCATCTGCACTGCTAAGATGTGTTTGACAGACTGCACAAAACTAGCAAGAACTTAAAAACTATTTCCCAGGGGAGCAAATGCCTGATCAACATTTTAGGAAAAGTATCCATCGCATATATTTGCTTATGCCACCAGATGCTTCATACTTGAGGTCAACCGACTGAGAGTAAAGATTTAGCTGGGCAGAAGCATCCTGTGGGGGGCCACTTTAACCCTCCATTTAAATCTGAGCAGCTTTAAGGCTGCTTCCTTTTACTCCCATGCACAACAGCAGGGGAGAAAATGTGGGTGTCTGAAGTCAGGAACACCCCAACCTTGTACCGCTCTCCTCCTGGGATTCCCTGTGATGGGAGCTGTGGCATCAAACCAGAGCAGTGCAAAGCAACATTACCAGGCCAAGAATCTGACCCCTGGTGTTTTGTAGGTTATCCAGAAAAGCAATTAGCCAGAGGAGTTCACATCCTCAACGCTAGCCAAAGCAATAGAAGTCAGACGCCATTTCTGCACTAGCCTAGGAAGACCTCAGGGGAGAAATGATAGGTGTGGATGTTTCCATATTAAAATTAATAAAATCTTGGCTGGGAGTTAGTGAATTTTTGGTAAGAAATGGTAATGATTAGTCATACTCAAGAAATTTGCACTGGTTTCAATTACTGCAGTTTATGAATCTGCTATCTCCCTGGACAGGGACACAAAGAAGCTGAAAAGTAGTTTTTAAAGGGAGACCTCAAGACTCAGGGAAGTGGTCAAGGTGACTGTACATTCAGTTTTTAAGTTCTCAAAAACTGTTTATTCCTAGATACAATTTGAAATTCTGATATTAATCACCATTTTGTCATACTTACCCAGCCATAATTAATCTACTACTGGCAAATCTAAAAGCCTGTAAAGCACCAATGTTTGTATTTTAATATAATATTTTGAAAATTAACAGAATGCCTTCAAGTAATTCAACTGCATAAGTAACAAGCATGTCTCTGAAGAACAGAGTACTAAAAAATAATGTTACATACCAATCTCTGTTTCTAATAAAATGACATATTTCTTATTTACTACTGTAACTACCTTCTAGCTACAGAACATGAGAGCATCCACTGTGTGAGGCCAAAGGTCCACCTAGCTCAATATTGTCTGACAGTAGTTAAAAGCCTGGAGAATGCCTTTGTTCACAGGAGTTAGTTTTTGTCTTGTATTAAGACATTATTATGTCCTATACCAAATGCTTGTTTCCCTGAGAAGAAAGACCTATGGAAGCCTGAACCCACAACGGCTCAAGAGCACTGCCTTTCTGTGGAGTTTCCTGTATTTAACACAGTGAGACCCAGCAAGTGAAGGCAGTAATCAATGATATCTAAACCAGGTAACAGAATCAGTAAAATCAGTCTCAATAATTTAGGGTTGAAATAGCCCCAAAATCTGTGGACTATGCACATCCGTGCACAAACCTACTGTATAATATAAGCCTTTACAGGCTCCATCTCTTTGTGTCTGAAATTCCCTGTTTCATCTGGGAATTGGTGCTAAGCACTAGAGAAGTAACTATTAATAAAACAAAATTTATGTATTTTCAGGGAGACGGTGTCAGCTGCAGTAACTGAGAGTCTCTCACCCTTAGACACTGCTGGTAGATAACAGAATAGGATGAAGACCAGTCTAGGCAGTACTCACACACTCTCTTCAATAGCCTTTCCTAAAACTGGGAAGTTGGTGTAGAATACTTCAATCTAGCTGATTAGACAGATTTCTGGTATCAAATGACTGGCCCAAACCTCCTAAAGATCATACCTTATGTCTATACCTTATGTATAGACACCTAGGTTTAGGCAACCGAGTCAAGCCATAAGGATGGAATTGAGCTCCAGATTGTGGACACTTAAGTTAGTGTGTCTGTATGTAAAAAGTTTACACTTCACTTATGAGTCCAAGCTATTGTTACTGTCAGTTCATACCTAACCAATGTGGTCAGTGGAAGGCAGATGTGCGTTTAGTTGACCTAGGATGCCTTTTGTCTATTCACTTTTGTCTTTGAATAAGTCCCTCAATCTGCAGTGTGGCCTCTCTGGAGAAGTGGGAATTGTGGGCTTGAATCTTGCACACTGACATGGAAGGCACACCTTGCATGGCCTCTTTGGCTGAGTGGTCTAACGTGAGGCTGTTTTGCAAACACGATACAGATGCAAATTCATTTAGTCAAGGACTCATCACTCAGGATTAAAGGGACGGCAATGGGCAGAGGTGCCTGAAGTGCAGATCTGACTCAGGGGCTTCTTACAAGTGGGGTTCGGAGTCCCTCTTGTAATTAGCATTTCTTTTGGCTAGCTCTAGACAACTTCCCACTCAGTATGGTAAGCAACACTTTAAGAAACAAATACTCATCTCTCTATTGACTGCAGAAGGAGGGTAAGTGGTCTGACTCATCCTGGTAGCACTGACACTCTCGTTTTAGATGTCCTGATGCCAAAAGTGGGCATCTAAAGTAGGTAACAGCAAAGTCAGCCTTACTCTTGAAGGGCGCCTGGTTTCTTATAAGTATTTACAATATCCTTCAAAGATCTTCCATTCTCCATAGGCAACAGTAAAATACTCAGTTCCAGCTACAGACTTAAGACCTCAGTTAGCAAAATCAAATGAAAATCCACTTATTGCCCTGATATGCCCTTACACCATCTAGTCTTGATTCTACCTGACACTTATTTTGCTAAGAAGACAGGTTATTCTCAGTGAAAAAGCCCCCCAGGCTGATGGAATTAAGGCAAGACAGATTCAGCAGACTGGTCCCCAAGCTAAACTGTTCCCACAAAGGAAATTTTGCCAATGCCATAGCAAGAAGAAAGAACAACTGATGGCATAAGAATGATAATGTTTACATGCTCTATTAGAATGACTTAGAGCAAGCTTTCCAAGACCTCCTCCCATGCTACTTCATTAGTTAAGGTAATTTGGAAATTTGTGAGACTGTGTGGGTCTTGGGGCCATCTAAAGTGCCAGACGGTCAATGTCTGGAGAACAGGTTGTCATAGTAGTTCCCTAACCATAGGCAGAACAGTTCAGTGGAAAAGCAGCATGACCATTCAAAGACATCTGGAATCCCCTGTAGTCTATTAATTCCCTGGGAAGAATGCTGATAAATTGCTTGCAGGGAGAAAGAAAATATCTTTACAGTCTTTGAAGTATCTGCTTTGTGTTAGATATGAAATTTATTCCAGATACACAGGGTAACAATGGTAACAATACTTTTGACTTCATTCATAGAGTATAGCCAAGGTCATGTGGTCTGGTTTTATGACTAGAAGTTAGAAAATTTGGTACTCTGGGTTTAATGCAAACAGGCATAAGGCAAATGTGTTGCAGTTAAGATCTATCATTGATGGAATACTGGTCACTCAGTGCTTTCCGTGGTTTTCTTTCTCGTTCTTTATAATGGACTATATAAATATGCCTTTAGTTCAGGAATCCGGATATTTTTGCTCAAAGTATGGCAATGGGTTGGTCTTTGATAACACATAGTGTGATGCCATAGAAAGGTTTTTGCTTTATAAAGCAGATCCACTTGTTTGCAGTCCCTTCCTTTGGAGAAAGTACTTACTGCAATCTCCACAGATCAGTGGTCTTCAAAGAATTTCTGCAATCCAGCTCAAGAGCTGACTCTCCAGTCAGGTTGTGCTTGTATTCTGACATCTTCTTCATCAAAAAGCCTCTTTCAGCCTTGAGCATGCAAGCCTGGAGGTCACTGGAGGTCAGTAAGAAACTTGATCTTTCTCCCTCATTTTTCTTGCCTCTTGGTCATATTTACAAAGCTAGCTTTTCATCAGGCCCTCACTGTTTCCCACGTCCTCTCCTATTACCTACACCTCTTCTTCAAGGTGCTTTCTTGGTTGCAGCTATACTTCCCAGTTGCCTGCAATAACTTCTGCAAGGCCATTTACTTTGGGAAGTTCTGCCAGAGTTTTTTCAGCTTCTCTAACCTTCACCCTATTGATGCTTCCAGTTCTGCCAGTTCTTTTTTGGATGCTTGGATTTTTACAGGGGCATAAATGACTTAAGTTTCTAGTGCTCTGTTCCCATACCAAAGGTGAATGAAAGCTAGATGCCTATCTTCTTTGGATGACTAAAAAAATCTCATATATGTTATATCATTAGACAGATTCTTACAAACTGTTCTTTTGACCTGTTTATAATACTAAATAATAATATGATTATATTATTATTTATTATTATAACTGCTGTCTTTGGGAATTTGAACTGCCTTTCTGTATCTAAACTTGCAGTGCTAGATTTCATGCTTTAAAGTGAATGTTTAGTCCAATCCACGGACCATTTCTAAGCAGTCATATGGAATTTTGGAGGTTTTGTGTACAAGTGCAAAGGTGAAGAATTTTACCCAAAGTCAATTCAAATGAGTGGACATTCTGACATTTAATTAATTAGCATTAGATTGGGACATTTGAGTAGGGAGACTCGAAGACTATTAGTTCCCATTGGTAATGTTCATGTTACTGAGAATCAAAGCAGCACTACTAATTGTTGCCTGGCCACTAAGCTCTGCCAAGTGCAGGACCCAGGATGACAAGAAACATGTTTTCTAAATACTAGTCTCATTTCATAGTTTTCTGTGGTGAATGGCTGCTCATCCATCCTACAACCCATGCCATGTTCTCTTGTACATGAACTCTTGTACAACCCAAGAGTTCTCCTGTGCTCTCAGCCACCTAAAAACTGCCGATGTTTTTAAGCAGACCAAGAAGATGTATTTACACAACCTAAGTCTTCTCCAGCTTCCACCAAGTACAAGTGTAAACTTGGTGGAAAAACTGTTATTGCATATTAAAAACAAAATGAGCCCCAAACACAACCCCTCTGTAAGGACAAAGAAAAGAAGGAAGTTTCCTTTCTGGAAATATGATAAAAAGGAATGAATTCAAGAGAAGCCAGAAAAATCACATGCTGATACTGTATGTAGAAATTCTGCACTGTAGACAGCAGCTTTCTCAACTAATTCAAACTTTTTGATAGGTCACTCAAGTAAAATGATCTAATCACAATTTAAAACTTAGTCTTATACTTTTTGCTTAGGAAATATTGTGAAAGTTATTGGAATGGTAAAGTTAGGAAACAGTACATGTAATGATAATACCTTGAGATATGCAAATAGGCCAGATCCTATCTGTGTTATCTAAGGGAGGTGCAACATGTCTATTCTGACTGTCCCACATTTAATTCAATGGAGTTCTCATTCCCTTTCCCCAGCTAGGCTGACTGTACCAGCAACATAAAAATAAAAATTAGAAACATTAGCAGTGCTTTCACATCCTTGAAGGATCCCACTGTATGAGAGAACAGATGCACTGCCAGACTTACTGAGTAGGAGCCCGGTGCCAGCCTGCTGTAAGGAATTACTGGCAGTATACCATTTTTGGCATGGATCCTGGTGCAAAGCATAAAACGGGACTCCTTGTCCAGCCAACCATGAGTGCTTAGTCCTGTCCTCCCTCTTTTTTGTGGTCTGAGAATTGCGCTGTCTGCACTCTCAATGTCATTGAGAATGACTTTAACAAGCCACTCAGTTTCCTAAAGAAGTAATAACAGTGATATAATGCTCTGTGTATTTTTTAAATTGCTGTTATACATTGCTAGTGCAAGTCCCCATTGAATCATTGTTTCTAAGAAGGTAAACACTTTAATTTTACAACAGCACTGTTTTCATCAACATCTGCTTCTTACTGCAATGATACATAAGTTTTCTTTGGATATTTGGTCACAGAGAATTAGCTGTGGGTGCAGCCAGATCAAAGCCATATGGGGATCACTTGTAAAAGCACAATTCTTTCAATGATTTTTTAATTGAATTAATCAGCAATCAATGGCAAAACATACTTTCTACCAAGATCAGTTATTCTAATCTTTGCTGAGGTCTAGGGGTTAGGGTATGAGTTCAGACTTTGGGGAACATGAGTTCAACTCTGTCCTCTCTACCCTTCATGTGGGACCTTGCGAGGTGTGGAAGTGGTGGGGAGGATTAATTTTTGTTATCTTAGCTCACTATATGTGACACAGCATAGCAATATTTTCTGTTGCTCAGAAGTTATTGTGGAAGTGAATATATTTACAGTTAGAAGGAGGTCTCACATTGCTGCAATGAGACATATCAGTATCTAGACAGAAGGGGACTTCTTCATAAGGGGACCACTTACAAACACTACACACTTTCACATGCTGAAGCACTGTGTGACAGCTGACCATATGTATATGCCAGACAAACATGCAGATGTCTGCTTGTACCAAGTTTCCCCCTGCTTTTCTTAAATATCTTTTCATTGCAATATCTTAAGCCTGAGAGCACTGGAAAAACATGAGTCATATGATTGTTTAGTTAACTTCTTGTTAGTTAAATTCTATTGAAAACAAGCAATAAATATTTTTAAGATCATGGATGTTTGTAAGACAATTTATCTAAATAAAGGCAACACTTTCAAACTTTATTGCTAAACAGTGTCACCTCAGTATTATGCATACACTTCTTTTTGTTTTGGTTTACAAAACAATCAACAATAGTGAGAATACCACAAATTCAAGCTGTGGACTGAAAACTACTTTTTATTTTGAGTCAAAAAAGTGCATGACTCAATTATTTATTAAAAAAAAAATCTTTGCTGGTTTACAGCAATGATAACAGAGACTTGCAAAGACATCCTTGGTCAGTCAGATGTGAGAAAGATGTGAAAAATTAGTCTTTATTCAAAGGTCCAGGCTCTGTATATCTACCAGTTGCAGATATTGGCAAACAGTGATTGCAGCTCTGCACTTTGAACTAAGTAAGTTAACAGCAACACTAGAAAGAAATAGGAAAAGAATTTATTGGATTCAAGAGAAAAAGATAATAATTTGAAAACTAAAGTTGTAAACTGACAGTCCTGAAGAAATACATCTGGGAAGCTGGAGCGGTTCTTCGTGACAAGTCAACAGTAAATGTGCCAGCGAAGGAGAAAAGCTTTGCTACAGGTAGATCACACCATACTCGTTCTGTGTCTAGATAAGAACTTGATCCCATTACGCTACTTGGTTTCCAGCAAAGCATCAAAACATTGGCTGTGACTCGATGTGGGAAATCATTATTTAGGGTAGAGAAGGAAGAGACTACTACAAGGAGGCAAAGAATTTGAAAAAAGGTAGATAATATTATAGTTGTATTAAAACCCAAAATTTTGCTACAGGGCATCACCAGATGAGTTCAAGGAGCAATCTCAGGACCAGATTTGTTACATGGAGTATTTTAATTAATGAGCTGGCACAGAAAGTAGATAAATACCAATTTAATGTGTGGATGAAAAAATGTCGAAGGTATTGTCTGTACGGAGTGGAATCAGCACGTGGAACCAAATTAAGTGGATGGTTAGCTAGATGGCCTCCATGAGTGCTGCAATAGAAACTGGAAGTTTTGGCAATGGAGCTGCCAGGGAGCATTGCAGAGCTGGACTGACTGCTTTGTATCACTCTCACCTTGGCCATCTCTTTCCCAACTCCATACCACCACAACACCTTCAGACATACTGCCTGCATCTCTGGTCCCATGGCATTAGGAGGTAGTAACTTAAAATGGGACACATGCAGGCAAGGGTTTATTGGGGCAATCAGAGAAAAGGAAAACCTGTTTTATAAAAGGAGACCAAAAGAGCTTGTCTTGGTTAGTCTGGCAAAACACAGCTGAGCAAGGATATAATTGCTTTCTATAAATATATCACAGAGTAAATGCCAGAGAAGAAAAAGAACATTTCAGCTAAAATTTAGGAACAGAACAAGTGGGGCCATAAATAAGTTTAAACTGGAAATTAAATGATTTTAAGCTGCAGAAAAACATCACAGTCTTCCTAAAGATGTTTTAGCAGGGAAGAAAGAAACACAGCTAGTTTTAAATCAGAACTTGCTTGCTCTATGAAAAACTGGCTAGGATGAAGGGAAACACGGATAGAAGAGGACTAGGTTATGACACTGGGGATCCATTTTGTTCGTTCTTGTATACCTAGCTTTTGGCAAAGGCCTCAATTTAAGTAGGTTAATAATTTCCTATTTGAAGCAGAAATTTTTTCTTTCCTTTTATGGCAGTTCCAAACTCTTCTGGCTACTGCTATTAATGATATGATCCAATATACTCAGACAGGGCTTCCTGTTGCTCCAAATGCAGCTACAAACATGCTCTCAGTAATACTCAGCACTGGCAGCAAAGCACCTTTCTCGTTATTGGGACTTCTTATGAGAGATATCTCAAAGCAGCTTTTAATATTCTGACTTGGTATCTGACTCCTGTAATTTCCTAAGCAGACTCTATGCTTTATGTAACAATGCTGTTGTCCCTGATACAGGCCATTAAATATCTGCAAATGAAATGGAGACACATGTGGCTGGCTTAATGGCCTGACTTTTGCAATGCTCAGTCATATGGAAGGTTTGGCCCTGTCTGCTGCAGTGGTTATGTGCAAGACGTGAAGAAGACAGCTCTTATGTTCCAGAGGTGTTGTAGGGCAATGCAACCTTTCCACAATGCATTTTAGTTGTGATGCTTTTGAGATTTAGGATGATGTAAAAATAAAGGTAAATGGCAGTTCCATTTCCACTCTGGACCACTAAGAAGAATGACTCAGGATATTAAGTTGAGAAAATAAAGAGAATTTCAACACATACTTGTAAATCAAAGACGTAACATGAAAAAGAATACAGGAGCTCCTCCAAACACACTATCCTGGTTTAACATCCTCATAAGGAAATAGTATAATGGTTTGAGTAAATTTCAGAAAATGTAAAATGTTGAATTAAGATCAACTGAATAATTTGCAACTGCGTGATAAAATTGTAATGCAGAACTTATCATGGTAAATAAAACTCTCAAGTTGTGTAAGCAAAACAGCTTGCAGAGTATGCAGTTTAGTGCACCTAGTACAAGAACAAAAGTACATCACATTTTAGATTCAAACATGTTCATTTGTAGGAAGATGTGACTGGAGAATCTGTATCCGGGAAACACCTACATTCTGCATTACAAAATTAAGTAACATATAAGCATACATGAAGAAAAAAACTGTGGAGAACCACAGACAGCACTGAGTTGAGTTAAGTATACACAAGGAGATTGTAAGAACAAAAGCCTAATGACAGGTTTTAATTTGTTGAGATATGACATGAAACAAAACACATTTTCAAAAAAATTGATGACATTGTTAATTGAACTGTTCTGACATTTATTTTGGCTGCCAGCAATATCTGCTGGCTTTTGGTCAGTCCTTCAGGTAAAGTAAACCTGTGCAGATTTCAGAAAAAAAACCCATAGACCCAATAACAGGTTTTCTTGACAACCTCTGAATTGGAAAACTCAATTAACAAGGAAATTGTATTGATTTGGATTACGTCAGACAAGGCCATATCCTTGCTTAGTCAATAATAAGAATACCCGCAACACTGGTAGGATGAAAATGAATGGGGTTTCGAAGATACATAAGTAGGATATCCAGTTTAAATAAATGGCAAACAGATAAGATTCACATACTTTTTGCAAGTGCCACTCAAGCAAGTTAATTACAGAGATCAGCATCTCTACAGTCATCCAGAATAAATGCAAGGCTTTTGTTTGTGCTTTAATATCCTCAGGATTATGCAGGCTGTTTCAACTTCACAGACATAATTCCCGGTTCTAGAATAGCACTTGTCAAGGCTTTGACCACCCTCCAACCAGTGTTACCCAATCCACATCCTCACACCTGAAGTGAAGCTGTGCTTATGAGGCAGGGTTTGTCACACTAAGGATGGTGGGAATCCTAGGAACAGCCATATGCTACAGATAGGGATCTCTTACAAAGGTGTTAGAAACACAAGCCAGAGGTCTGCACTATTCCCACCCTTTTTTTTTTGGAATATATATTCTTTAACTAAGCAATTACTGCAGTTGATCATTGGACACTGGGAGAGGTTGACTTTTGCCTTGACACAGTATTGCCCTTCTCATGCACTTTTTTTTCAGTTACCAAAGCTTCACTGATACTTTCACACCAAGTACCTGTCCCAGAGACTAGAGTGACAAACTACTTGTAAAGACAACAGGAAAATTTCCATAGTAAGCTCCACTCACTGCAAATAAGGGTGTTAAAACTGTGGCCTGGGGTGAAGAACTGAAAAGCAATGGAAACAATGCATCATTCCTCTCCAAAATTGTGTGGAGATTCCCTGCTCCAAAGTGCTGCTAGTGGAAAAAGGATTGGTTTTCCCTTTGGTGTGCTAATGGCAGGGGCTGTTGCTGCTAGCCTCCATTGCCCCACAGGGAAGAGGAGAAAACAGGAGAATCTACTAAGGATTGCCCTGGAAAGTTGGTATTTCTGCTCATTTCTTCTCAGATGCTCCACAGTCTGTACTATGGAATAATCGTAATTTTTCTCCACACCACATGTAACAACATCTACCTTAAGTATTTGTCAGACCATGAGAGATCTGTGCCAAATGTCAGCAAGGTTTACCATTTCCTTATTTCTTTTAGAAGCTAGGATTGTCATTTTCAACTAGGACCATAAATTATCAAATAAACTAACTGAGATACTGGCTTCTACTTAAGTCAGCTTTCATCTCAGTAACTTGTAGAAATTTCCCAAGCTACACAAACTGCAGAGCACACGGGGCATGGACCCTGCTCTAGGATCTCTCACTTACCAGTAGTTTTGATCTTGTAGGGTCAGCTCAGTTTAATTTCTTTCTCAGAGGCCAAATGCACAGATGCACTTACATCCAAATGTCAGGGTTCGCAGTCGAAATGCCATTCTCTAGGCTGTTTTGCCAGGGCAGGGTTTTTAAAGAGTCAAATAGTAGGGGGTAAAAAAAAGCCCAAAGCACCCAAACTTATCCCTGTAAAGGCCTCCATAAACTAACCCTAGCAGAGCTCCACCTCCAAGCCTGAGGGCTGCCAAACAAGAGACTGGGAGCTGTGCTAATCCCTAATTAAGTTTAATCTACACTAGAGAAGGTTTGTTGATTTAGCTAGATAGGTAAAGCAACGCTGACAGGCCAGTCCTTATGCAGGCATAGCTGTAAGAGGAAAAAAAGCCTCCAAGAGCATAATTGATAGCAGTTGGTGAGCAAAGTGAACTCTATTATAGAAAGCACAGGTTTCCTACACTTGTGCAACTACAACAATGGTACATGACACAGTGGACAAGTGACCTGTGGAGCAACTACAGACCCCGAGCCCTGCTCTCCTGTGCCTATGGCTGCCTTGCAGAAAGCCTGCGGTTTGCTTGCTTGAACCAGCCTGGAAACTTTGTCCTATTTTGGCCACAACGGGGTATCTGTTGCTACAGAAGCTGCTACTACTGTGAACTGGAGGGCAGATGCTCTGCCTGAGCCACCACAGGAAAAAAGGTAAAACCCATCTTAGGTCCCCCATTGTACATATACAATGATAGATATATATACCCACACATGTTTATATACGTGTATATATATATATACATGTACATGCACAAGTATACGTATATGTACATATGTATGGATATCCATATATGGCTGTTGAACATACTCTGATAAAGCAAGATATGCTTTTGGCTGACATGATTGCACAAGTAGAAGTGGGTAGGATAAACCAGCATGCAGGAATTTTGTCATCCTCTTTCTAGAGATGTCTACTTGAGACAAGGAGAGAAATTACCAAACAAAATCTGCAGTAAAATAATCTGTCTCTCTTTTCTACTCTTGAAGCATCAAGACACATCATTATCTGCTCTGAAAAAAACAATGACTACTTATGCAGTTATTGTGGATCCCAGGCAGAAAGTGAAAACTTATTCACAAACTATTAAATTGCTGTTCTCTGGGACTGGAAACTCACAAGATGGACTTGAGCAGGTCCCAGATGCAACCTCTATGCCCACCCCTCCTTCATACTTGTGTAATGGTTAATCTGTTTCTAAAATGGGTTATTCATATACCACAGCTATTTTAACATTCTCACAGGGACTGCACATCCAGGGCGAGAAGAATGTGTCATTTTAGGGGCCATCGCTAGTACTATAGCAAAAAGTAGTAAAGAAAATGTCACTGAATTAGCAGAAGATTAAAAAACATGGTTTAATTGGCTGACACATGATAATAATCTTATAAAATGCCCTTGTCATTTGATCAATTTGAGGAATGGATACTATTTAAAAAGTACTTTCATGAGCCTCAACATGAAATAATCTGAAAAGCGTAAATATAATAAATGAGCTTTTTAATAATCTAGTCTCACTGGAAACACTGTAGACAGTAGAAATCTATTTCTAAAAAATCAGGTCATTGCTCTAATTAAATCTGATACAGGCATAAAAGCATGCATATAAAGCCTGCATTTAATGAAGAACAATTTTGCACCTCCGACATGCCACTAAAAGATTACACTACATAGAATTAATGCCTTTGAACCCTGCTATTTTCATCTGAAATTTACATGACACATCTTTTGAGGTATTGTCATGGATCTGTTTTATATAAGTGTAGAGTAAGGACCGTTTTCCTTGCAGTTCTAGACTAACTTGCGGCATTTAGCTTTGATCTTTGTTGGTGTCAAGATGGAACAATTCCCGCCGTTAGATACCAGAGACATTTTACTCTCAGGGAGTCACAGTGTCTCAGATGTGCTGCAGGGAAAAACAATTAAAGAAATGCGATACTTTCTCTTCTATGGGAAGGGGAGAGCAATTGCAGCAATAAAACAAGTTTTTCCTCCAAGAATGTGGGCGAGGAGCTGGGGCAGAGGAGGAACACTTTTTGGCTGAGCATCTGACTGGGACTTCAGTTCTAGGTGTGCTTTACGTGGGTCACCCAAGGGAAGACAGCTCTTCCTCAGCTGTAATGCAGCTCTGAATGCATAAATGCTATACTAAGCAAAGCAGATTGTAGTCTAGACTTTGGCAGTAAGGGCAAAAGTACGACTGCAGGAAGGACTGCAAGTTCCCTGCTGAAACAAGTAGGGGAACAGGAGTGGAGACTGAGTAAAGTCTAACATTCATACCCACAAACCGCCAATCAACAGACCATTCTGCATAAAGCAGAGGGTGGTTGCAACAGATTGCATCTCTTGGGAGCAGAGTGAGAGTAAAGGAGAAAACCAAAATCGGAGAAAGAACTGAGAATGCGCTGTGGCTGTGCACCGTTCCTTACAGTTACTGCCTGAGTTAGTGGGTGACCTCTATTTTACAAGTGGGACATCAAAGGCTGTAAAGCCAGATGCTATTTAAGAGCCGAGAAATTCCCTTCATTTTTACTATAAAAGGACTGGCACACATATTTTATGAAGGATTTCAAACTGATTATAAGAAAAGAAAAAAAAAAAGCCTTCAACACTAGTCCTCTACTGCAAACATCTCTGTTTAAATGTCTCAAATTAGATTTTGTTGGAAAAAAGATACTGGCACACTCATAACCCGACATACTTTCCGTTATAAACTCATTTCTAGTGTAAACTCTGAATGTACAAGCTATAAATAGCACCTTGACTACAACATAGACTTCCATTGTGTGCTCTGAATTCAGAAACAATATTTGGACTTCAGCTGATTTCTTTCTTTCTAATTCTTCATCATTTCTACCATTTATTTATATTTATTTACCTTTTAATAAAATTTTGTAAGAAATTTTTTCCATAATATTATTCAGACAGGAAATAAAAGATGTGTTTGCAGTGAAAGGCCTCACACTTGCTGCTCAGTGAGCAATACAGTGCAGTTCCTTGCTGTGCCATGGCATAACAAGCAGTAAATCCCAGGAAGAAAGAACATCCAGGACTATGGTCCAGTATCCTTCAATTTAATATCCAACCTCTCTGTGCTCACTTCAAATGTTTGTGGCTTTTAAGCACAACCACTTTGTCAGTCAATTGTGATTTTAGCCAAAGTAATTTTTTTACCTTTCTTCAGAAGTCTTCTTTCCCTTCATGAAAAGTTTTAACTGTTTTCCACTGTGCTTCCACCTGTGTGTTCACCTCCAGCTTAAAAATCCTCCTTTCTTGTGTTTGCATGGTAAGAAAATAAAAGAATAAAATCTAGCTACCTAGCGTTCCCTAGGACATCTAGAAGTAGATCCTTTAGATGTTTTAAAACACCTAGAACAATGCTACTACCTGGGAAAAAAAAAAAAAAAGAAATACCTATGAAAAATGAACTAACCAAACAAAAAAAAACCTAAGGTAAACTTTTCTAAAGTGTATGAAGGTATTTGAGACTGCTGGTTTTTAATGTTTTACAAGGATGAAGAAAAAGACAATATCTGTGTAGGCACAGCTTCCATTTTTCTGACCATCAGAAAAAAGGAGAAGTGATCTATTTTTTTGGAGTTGGCAAAACAGAGTAGTGGATTGTCAAATACATTGTATTGTATTGTCAAATACAAATATTTTTTGGTTTTTTTTTAGCATGGAAGAGGAGTGGTTAAACAACACTGTCTATACTTCTTGGTCACTGAAGCACAGGTTATTAATTTCACAAGAGACATCCATAGCTTACTGTAGTAATATGCTATCATTTTTAGCAGTGCAAGCTAGCTGAGGCAATATCCTGACCCGAAAAAGTTCTCTGGCAAAGTGTTCCTTGCTGGTCTATTACTTGATCTGTTACTTGAGTCTCATGGTGACCCAGTACAACATCTCTGAGCAGTCATTGCATAGACACTGTAAATGGAGTTTATCACCAACTGTATATATTGGCATATTTAGGATTCTCTGCATAACGGATGTGTACAAAAAAGCAAAAGCAATAAGATTTCTCTTTGCTTTGAAACTGCTAAATGTGTTCCAGAACATGTTTTTATTTAAAAAAAATTAAAACCTAATTTTAACTTCAGCTCCACTTTTACCAAATGACTTAATGCTCGTTGCAATATTTGTAATGCAATTTAAGATGTAGGGATGAAAAGTGATTTGTAAGAACTAAGTATCATTTTCATGGTCCTGAAGAGAACCTTCCGATATGAGCTCGTGGTAAGCAGCTCCATGGTTCCTAGCTGAACCCGCAGTATTCTGCCTAGAACAGTGTCACTCAGAGGGGCCCACAGCTGCTATTTGTTTCGAAGAAGTAAAAGTATAATGTCAGAAGGGTAGCAATTACTATTTAAACACAACACAATTAATGCTTTCATGGGTAATAACTTTAGCAGAAATACTCAGCTAGTTCACCTAAGTCAACTACTGCAAACAGGTGGATGGGCACATACAAACTGCTGAGAGATATGGGGTTAAACCTCTGGTCCTTCCATCTGCCACTTCTGCCGCGTTGCTATGGTGTGTGTCATATCTACCCACAATGGGGATAGGATTAGACATCACTAATCATCATTAGATGATTCTTAAATCATCGTTTGCTACTGTTTGCCCAATCTCATGTTGGCTTTCCTGAAACTCCAAGGTCATAAATATCCTCTCCCACATGATAAAATATTGAATACCCTAAATTCTCTAAAATCCCTGATATCTTCTTACACAATAAATACTCAGCTTAAAATGTGAGCATGGTGTATAGAAACCGGTTTTAATATCAAAGTATCTTGGGAGTGCACTTAATGGTGTGCAGAATGGTGCCCTGGCCCAATGTTCCTTATGAAACAAATACGCTCAAGACGTGCTGCACTGGCTGGGTTGAATAAGAGGAAAATAGAGGAAGATTTTATATGGGCGATGTGAGACGCATTTCTAATGCAGTGGTTGAAGAGTCAAGTCTCTGATATGCATGCTATCAAAGGCGGCTCAGGGCAGCTTGTGCAAACAGGCAGTTGCTAGGACTATTGGAATAGACGTCGTCTCACTATTGGTGGTGTTTACCTACGCAAGCACCCAAGGGAAAGGCTGATGCTGTCTCCATTTCGGAGGGTGAGTGGAACAATGGATGTTACTGGAGCGAGAAGGGCAGCTGCACCTGCCCAGGGGCAGAAGTTGCTCTCCCTGTTGCTGCTTTCCATCCAGAGGCCAGGGGAGAGATCTCCATACCTCTCTCCCCCTGCTTTCTGTTCCAGCTCTGCCTGTCTCCCATCCTTCCCGTGTGGCAAAAGATGATTGACCAAGAAAAGGCCTGAACCCTCCTCCTTGGAATGACAAAATTCTGTGTGTCCTTTGTGGTGGTAAACCTTCATGACTAAGATGTCAGGAGCCAAAATGTGAACTTACTTTGTGACATCTTTATCAAGTACATACTCCCAGAAAGATGATCAGGAAATCAGCAGAGCAAGGATTGACATGCTGGCTGAGAGTCAACCCAAGTCCCTGTACATGTTAGTTGGTCAGACTCATAGCACTGTTTGCCAAAGAGGTTTTGTGACGGGAACACTGCTTGAGAGACGATTGATGGCACAGTCCTGCCCAAGGCTACAGCTCAGTGCAGGGTCTGCAGCCTGTAATTGCTTAAGAAGCGGCATTGCTAGACGAGGACTTACCAGTGCAATGGGAAGCTTGGCTCCCCAAGTTTAGCTTTCTCAAACCTGAATTAGCCACCTTCCAATGCTTTGACACAGAGAAGATCACATACTCTGATAACTGAATCCTTCCTTCAGCACATGGAGGAATAAAAGCTTTACGACAGTAGCAATCCATCTAACCCAAGGAGCTAGGATGGAATACAGATATATTGACATGAGAGATGTTGTTGTCGGCCAGCATATGAAATAATTTTACCTGCTTTGAATATGCAGTAAGAAATGCCTAAAAGTATTCCCATTAAGTCTACAAATTTATAAATTAATCATTTCAGAAGCTATATATACTTTAAAGGGAGGATGAAGTCAGAAAAGGAATATTATTGGCCTCCGAGTCAATGAGCCAGAAAACATTAGCATATGCAATCTTTACTGTAATTATTTAACATTTTTCAGGCTGCTGTATTAACCTTTGGATAAGTAAACAATGGAAAGTTACATCTCTCTTTTCAACAAGGCATGAGCCAGAACTGCCTTTTTTGTCTTCTTCATAGGGAACAATAACCTTATTGCTCAAAGCATTTTGACCAGATTTTTTACTTGTGTAGACATTATATCTTTGTAAAGTAAATGCATAACATTCACATACAATATATCTTAAACAAGGTGAATAATGGTGGTTCCCTTGCATTGAAAAAGGTGCACAAATTTCCCTATATAATTTCTATTACTATATGTATTTTTTTAGTTTTAACTTTGATCACTAAAATGTATATAGATATAAGTGACAAGCTGTATGATTTTTTGGTAGGTTTTTTGGTTGTTGTTTCCAGATCTTCTTTGTGTAGTTTGTATTTTTTTCTAGAAGCAAATTGAAAAGTTTTTGGGGCAGAAGATGACTTTTTTTTTTTAAAACTATACAATTCCCAGTACTCTCAGACTGTCTAAATTCTTTTCTTTACCTACACTCCCATTTTCATCTTCTTACTTTCTTGCAGTCTTTAACATGCAGGCATCTCTTCTTTATTTGGAATAATGACTATGTGAAATACTATAGAAGATGACAGCCCCAAGCAATACAAGTGCTGAGAACTATTCCAGCTTCTAGAGGAATTGTTGTTTTGGGTTCAGTGACTAGCTTGCTGTGATTCGGTGTTGCACGAAATCTCATAAACTCTTCGGAACCATGAGTTTAGCATAAAAAGAATGATGCCTTATATCAACTGAGCAATGATTGATGATATAGATGTACTCTCCACGCAGTTTCTCTGGATTTCCTTCATTATAATCCCTCCCAAAGCCATTGGAGATGGTCAGGATTAGATTGGCTTGCATGAAGGCATATATACACTTTCTGGGATAGTGTCACAAGAAGACATATATTTGGCACTGAGCTGGAAGTAATAATATACCTTGCTTGACTGAACTGGTTGCACAGCCACATTTTATAGGTGGCTCTATTCTACTACCAGATAAAGTGATGAGGTTGCCTTCATGAATACCTGTATCTTCATACCATCCCTGTGAAGAGGGGAAGTTTTATCATCCTGTTTTTATAGATGGAGGAATGAAGGACTAAGAGGTCTCAACTTACTCAAGGTCATACGGGATTTGAGTCTGAGCAGGGAACTGAAACTATGCTTCTTGAGCAACAGTAAAATATCTTTACAGTAAAATGTCTTAACAACTCAGTAATACTTTCTTCCCTATTGCAAGTAATACATAATTAAAAGATAAAAATTAATCTCTGTTTTCAGATGCCTGAACCTCAAATTGATATTCTGTTACATTCTCTCTGCTAGTACAGCAACCACAGTTCTTCCCTTCAAACAGCAAGGAGTTAAGAGGGCAATAATGGTTCCCTGTAAGTCCTTTGTGGGCACTCCATTATGCACTGAGAAATTCTTAATCTCAGTGGCAGGGAGATATAAGCAGTAAGGTGCTGGTCTTCAGATTTTCAATAAAGTTGCCTGACTTGTAATCATACTAGAATTCCTGCAGCAGTGAAGTGATAAACTATATTAGAAGGATACAGCAAGCACTAACTTATCCCTAATGGTCTATTTTGTGCCTATGGACCTTTGGCTATCTTCTACTGTGATTTTATTTCAGAAGGAGGAAAGCAAAGGTCAGAATCATAGGCAAATCTGTTGGCTCATTCCTCACTGTCCAAGCACTACACTACATGGAATATATTTGAAGTCACTTTGAGATGAAAGATAACACTTCAAAAGGTCCTTCTAGCACTGAATCAACCATGAAGTACCCATAGCTTCCTGAGTCAATCTAGAGATGTTGATCAGTTTAGTGCAGGAGAATTGCATTAAAGGTCAAAGCCAAGAGTAATTAAGGGCTGCACGATAGGAAATTGAAGAGTCAATTGGGAAACACACTGTAAATGAGCCTCATGTTTTCTGTACCCTGTCTTTCTTTGCTTCCTTCTCTAGATTCAGCTAAACACAGTTTTAAGAGGACTGTTCAACATTTGACAGCAGTAGTTACCATGCACAGAAGGGGCGAGCTTCCTCCTCACACCTCTCTGTTCTTAGTTGAAGAAAAGCAATATTGCAATTTTTATTTTTACTCTTTCTTTCCCATTATTTTTACCCTTCTTCCTCTTTCCTTGAATGGTATTGGAAAATGCTGCTAAAGTGGTGGTTTGGCATCGTTCTGTAATATCTTGTCCTTCTTTATTCTTGTGTTTTTGTATATCCAAGCAGCCAAGAAAGAGTCCATAGCCCTTTTTAGCTAAAACCAATGACTCTTTTTCTCTTCAGTACCATGAGTCTAGATGACGCACGAGCACGTATGAATTTGACTGTAGGAGTCTAGTCCGACCGCACTGCTCACAGCAGGGTCAGGTACAGCTGGTTGCTCAGGGCTGTGTCTTGTTGGGTTTGGACTGTCTCCAAGAATGGAGACGCTTCTACTACTCAGGGCAACCTGTTCCAGTGTTCAATCACCCTCACAGTTTTGTCTTATGTTTAAACAGAATTTCTTGTATTTCTGTGTGGGCCCCTGGCTTCCCATTCGTGTCATTGGGCGCCACTGAGATGAGACTGCCCCTTTCAGTCTCACTGAACCCGGTGATACAGAGAATTGCTAGACCAAAGCACGTGGTTAGGACTCTCTAATTTACTTCTGCAATTCACATATTCAAGCTTTCTGCTGTAAGCAGAAAGACCAAAAAGACTTTTCTTAGCGGGAGTCAAGACTCTTATCTAATATTATGACTTTAAAACTGATGATCTAATAAAACAAACCCACAAAATGTTATGAGAATTGCAAGAATTGACTGTTATGCTTTCTAGGCCATCTGCCATATTTAAGCTTCCATGACAGAGAAATATGAATCAAATTCTCCTTGGGGTCAGCCCACGTGTTTTGCCTTTGTGCTACATTGTTCTTACTGAAGTCTGGGAAGAGCTTATAGAGAACCAGAATTGCCTTTTACATTTTTTGAGAACGGCAAGATTTCCTAAAATGACAATAAGCATCCTACAGCTGTTGACCAGCAGAGTGTTTAATTTGTCCTTTTGTTCATATTTATTTGCACATTGCACAGTAACTGAACCTGCAAACCTTTAATTGCAAAAGAAGAGATGTATTGTTGCTTCTGGTTTTCCTCTAGACTACAAAGACTGTCTATAAATTTCCCTGAAGTAGACACAATGGGACTGTGACTCAGTTGCCAAAAGAGCCATTGCTAAAATTTTGGCTTTCTTCTGAGTCCACAGAATAGAATCATAGAATTCTATTCTGTGGACTCAGAAGAAAGCCAAAATTTATTGAACCAAGATCCTGGATTTCTAATGACTTTGGGCCACAGTTTAAGGCATATTCAAACCTGATATAAGAAATATGAGAAATTGGCTATTTGGTGTCAAAGGAACTCAAAGACCGTGTGCTCCCACATTGGAGACCCCCATCTCCCTCTCTTTAGATATACTTGTTAGGGCTCTTGCCCTCTGACATGTGGGCTCCATTATTACACCACATCTGTAAGATTTTATTTAACTTTTATGTGAGAAACTCAATATAAACTGGACAATTGATACTAAAATATATTTAAAAAAAAAAGTATAAAACCTGTAAATCGTAGTTCCATGGCAGTTTTTGGAGTAATAAAAAAATAAATAAAAATGCATCAATGAATATCATTGTCTGCAGAAGGAGGGTTGTTTTCTGAGATGACTATTTTGCAAAATGCAAGTCACAGAAATAAATATAGATTCAGTCAAACTCATAATCGACTAGAAATAAAAAGTCACATTTCGCGAATATAATGTCAGAAGAAGGCTGAAGTCCAAATAAACAAACTGCAGAAATTCAGGAATGGTGCAGTCCTGAACCAACATTTCTCAGATAAAATAATAGAATCTGCATCAATCAGCAGCTGCACCAAAAATAAATCACCCTCACAACATGACTTGACAGGATCTGTGTCTCCTGGTCTGGAAATAAATGTTTGTGCTTTCCCTTTTCCTATGTGTTTTCCATAAATGTGGTAGCTTTAATTTTCTGAAAGATGACCATTATTTCTAGGCAATGTTCTATTCAAGTGACATTATCTCATAATTCTCTGCATATATTTTACTGCTTGATACTTCTTGAAAAACAGTAATTCCAGGCAACCTATGCCAGAGCTTTCTCATCTTTTAGAAATCTCTTTCTCCAGTCTTTCTTCCTGCTATGTGCACCCAATACTTCTCCTTTTCTCTGCTATACACAGGGAGCAGATGATTTACTCTATCTTTGTAGCATCTTTTTATGATTTAAAGACTATTATTATGCCTGTCCTTCGGTGTATTAATCTTCAGGCTAGACTAGGCTAGGTTAGGTTTTTCAGTTTGTTCTTCCAACTCATGCTTCCTAAACTATCATTTTTATTATTCTCCTTATGACTTTCTTACAGTTCTCAAAATGCAGTACCTAGCACCAGAACAAGCTCAAATGAGACCTTAAACCTTACTCATCTTTGTAGATTGTTTTCTTTCTGCCTCATTTTACCACATTCTATGTGTTGAAAAGATTTTTTTCCAGTTTTTTTCTCTGGTTAGGCAAGAACATTTTAACTTCAAAGCATAGCTTCCAAAATAATTCAATCTCTCCCTATTTTGCGTTTTCTAAAAACTTAAGCATATTTTCTATTCCATTATCCAAGTTACCAATGAAAGTATTGAACACTACCAAAGCTGACTAGCCCTGGCAAAATCCCATTTGATATGTGCTTCTGTTTTCACTGTGAGCTATTGATTTCCTAACCAGTTTTGAAAAAATGTCACACTAGTTTTAACAAGACAATATCTTCCTAGCTTGCTTATGAAGATGTTATACATGCCACTATCATTCTCCCATCCTACTGGGGAATGCCCTACTGGATTTGAAAGTTTTTCTTATTGTCTGATTTTATCAGAGTGGAACATACATTACAATACAGATGCAATCAGATATGGACATTGCTTTGGAAAAATGTAACAGTTGCATGCTGCTCTTAGACTGCTCATGGGGGGAAACCAGAATGAAATGCCTGGAAACTGGATGCAACAACCCATTCATTGGCTAAAAAGACCAGATGTTGGTATTAAAGAGAACCATTCAGACACATCGACAAATGTTTTATTATTCTTTTGATCTACTCGCAGAGATTCTTGGTTAAAAATTGCATTTTTTCCTCCTGGATTTCCCAGGACATATCATTGTTTATTTAATTGCACAGCACCTTTGGCTCCTGTACAGACATTCTACTTCTACCTGCTCTTTTCTGCTTTTTATATTTTATGTTGTCAGAATGACACCAGCATGTCGCACATCTGGAGTGCAACTGGTTTTTCTCTGGCACATGGTTTACAGGCTCAAAGGAGCTGTGTTGAAAGACACATAACCCCTGCAGCAGCCAAGTGCTTCTATCTGTCTCCTACTATGTGCTCCCTTATGCTTGGGGTATAAGGGACCAGGTGACTTCAAACCAGCACAGGGAGCAGTCACATCAGTGTGCCACACCAGGCACCAGCCACTGGGTAAAAGACTGGACATGGTGCCTCTCACCTTGGCACTCAGACGTGTTGATAGCCCACTTCTTTAGCAAAAGCTAAAGCTAATCTATTGACTCCTGTGCCTTTTCTCATTTGCAATGGCATCTGAGAGAATAGATCTGCAGTACAATGTGGCCAGATTATAATCTGGTTTACTAAGCCTTTTAATCAGTATTTAAGAGTAAAAAGATAGTAGACTGTAGTTATCTTTATCAATAATAACAGCTGATTACCATCCTCTCTATTCACTGTTTCAGCTGGGCAAAATCTGGAAAATGTTTGGGAGATCAACATCTTTGCTGTCTCTCGTTGGTTCTTGGCTCACAGAGATGACCATTAAGTTCCCAAAGTACATCAAAACAGCATGGCATGATATATGTGACCAGACGCATCACCACATGCACAACCAGACAAATACACAGTCACTGCATTAATACAGTTTTTAGAATCATTTAGGTTGTAAAAGACCTTTAAGGTCATCGAGTCCAACCATAGTTTATTTCAGTACACCAGTAAAAATGTGTTCTAATCAAACCAATCAAAGAATAAATACAGCAACATCTGAATAAAAAAAAAAACAAAACAAAAAAATCTGCCTGCCTGCTTGACTTGCTAATAAAAGCTGAATCACACTTTGTACACCTATTTTAAATCTATATAGTCAAGGCTATTAAAGAAACAAGTTACAAAGACTCAACAAAACTTGACATTTTGCTTCAGACGTTTAGAAATCTGGAAACATAGTTTATCTGAAAATAACAATGTGCTCATTAATCTTTCAGGTTATGCATGAAATTAAAAACATAGAGCTCCACTACTGCATGTACAGCATCTCAGGTGCTAGAAAATGGGAGCAAATTACCTTAGGCAATAAGCGGTGCGTATCAGAAGGTGGCAGCACCATCTGCTGTAGTTGCAACACACATCTATCACTGCAATTTCAGTAAAAGAACTGCCGCACCTACTGTAACATTATTTTTCTCTGGTATGGTTCTTATAAATCTCTTGGTTGGGCCCAACACTATAACATTTTCACAGTTATTACAAAACAGGAAAATTTGCAATGTGCTTTTCCCATTTCTAGGCAGTGTTTTTGTATGTGACTCAGGGCTGGGTTTTTCTTTTGCTTGAAAATATGTTTATGGAAAAAAACAACCACCACATAGATATTTTGGGGTGTAGCATGTATTTTCTCAAATATTAATAAATAGATGAGTAGTTACTGAGTTCCCATTGGAGAGTCTGGGAAGTTATTTTAGCAATGGAAGTTTTTTTCCTACATTAAATGTACTTCTTCTACACAGAGATTCCATAGGTGCAGGTCTTGATTCCTCTACTCTTTGTAAATGTGCACAGTTTTACTTAACACTTTATTGGCGTCACTGAAGTACTTCTGTCTATAAAGCAAAACAGATTTACAGGTTAGGAGCTTTATGTACTGCTTTTTGATCAGCCATGTGTGACATTATGGATGCCATTCTGCAAATAGATGAATAGTTTTATTCACTGAACCCTGTCTGAGTTGAGTCTATTGATCTCACTGAATTACTAATGCAAGTAAAGTTGCTTATATATTGTTTTGCTGGATCAGAATCTCACAGTGCAGTGGTATTGTACCATGCCTTTTGTGTATATGATCTTCCAAAACACAAGTGCCAAGCAGTGATAGCCACTAACTAGCAGAACAATGAATCACCAGCTTTAAAACAATGGAGGGTAATAGTCTGTATGCTAAAAACTACAAATCAACAGCAGCATGCCATTTTACACAATCGATTTTCAATCACCTTGCTCCAAAAAATAAATTGCACATTCTAATAGGGCATGTGAGCATGCATATATATATATATATTTATATACACACATGTATATACATATGCATAGATGCACACAGACTGCCTCTTCTCTATGTGTATAGGCATTATTGCAGAAAAGGAATTCTGAATGTAAAGAAATGTTAATCACAGTAGATGTCGGTATACCTCATGCTATAATGCATTGATACTTATTGATACACTTTAGATGATGAGTTACCAGGTACCGTGACATAAGTAAATTAACATGATATGACATGTAAAAAACCCCAAACATACCCATACTTAATATATCCACTTGCAAAAGTACAGGCCAAATGTGATCAAACCCAAATTTGAACTACCTCTAAGTAACTTTTCCTTCTTTTTCCCCTGAAGTAGTTTGAAACATTTGTTTTCTACTACACAGATTTCTGCCAAACACATTTCTAATCTAACCTATCTCCATTGCCCATATGTTCCTTCTAGGCTGCAAGCATTTAAAGTAATTAGGAGATATTATTAATGGAAAGCTGTCTCAAGATAATGATCTTCTGCTATTAGACAAATGCCAAGATGACATTTTTTGAAGCAAGAGGCATATATCCAGGGACATTCTTCTGGTTTCATGATTTTATTTCTGTTATGCCAGACAATTAATGGTGTAGATTCTGCTGTAATATCTGATGTGCCCTGCTCTAGGAAACGGCGGTGACTCTGTGTGCCGTGACACTAGTGGAAAGCTTCGTCCCGGCAGAGACTCTGCGGCCTTGTAAAGGCTCTCATTAATACAGTTTGGGTCTGACTCCATTAGCAGCTCTTGTGATTCACAGTACCGGGCCAGGCAGAGCTAAAAAGAAAGGTAGCCAACTATGAAGCATAGCATCAAATCAATTAGCCCATTTGGTGCTGTGGTATTTTACCTTCATAGGCTTTCATTTGTAAACTTTACCTGATTAATGGAAAGGTGGATTTCCTTCTCACTTTAGCCATTATCTCATGCATCATGTTAACAACTTCCTATGGTAATATTTCATATAACTCTTGAGAAAATTTTTGGAAGTAGTCAGTGCAGATTACTGCTCTGTGACTTCTTAATGCATGTTTTAAATGTTTGTTTTCAGAGCCATTGATCACATTCAAGATTTCCATTCTGTTGTACTAATTAAAAGGAAACAAAAAAATGTGTTTTCAAAGCTAAGTGAACGAGAAGGACACGGAAATTGTTTGTTCTGCTAAGTGTGATGTTGCCATTTGATTTACTGTTCAGACAGTGATGAGAATCAGGAGGAAGCGAAGCACAGGGAGCTTGGCTTTGCCAAGTATTTTAATATTTCTTTGCTCCAGTAGCCATTGTGGCTTTTACTTGAAAGATGTAGGCTCAGAACCATAGATTCATCATTTGGTTTAAGTGCCTAGGAGATGACTGCAGTGGAAGCTGTGATGATGGTGAAATCTTAAAGAAGCTTAGGAAGTAAAGCATGTAAGCTGGTCACATAGCATAAAAGCAGTCACAAAGTATATCCAGATTGATGTACGCCTGCTTAAAACCTTGTCATTTCATGGGATCCTTTAGAGCTATGAGAACTGACAGCAACTGAACATCTACTACCGAATGAACAATCCAGTGGACCAAAAAGCAATTTTCCTTTCCCTAATAAAGAGAAAGGACAGTCCAAGCAATAAGTGTGTGTGAGGTCTGAGGAAGGCGGGGATAAATGACATGCACAGAAAAAGAAGATGGAGAGGGTTTATGACCTTTTATTAGCCATCAGAAATAATTCGACATTGTCTATGCCTATCGTCAACAAAATATTCAGGGACATAACAAAAGGGGGTTTGACAAAAGCACATTCTACGTGATAAAGGAGTTTTTGAAGGAGCTTTGAAATCATTACTGCTGAACATAACTTCTCCTGCCACAATGTTTGTACAGAAAACGCTTCACTTTTACAGTAACAGTTCAGTATGTCAAACTAAGTGTTAATTTGTGGCTATTTATTACTGAATGATTTAAAAAGTTTTTGGAAATCTATATTAGTGGCAAATTATGTTAAATAAAAGCTGAACTTATTTTTATCATATCTAATAGGCACTTAAAAAGCAGAAGGAACCTCCCCTAAAGATCTATGAAAGAAAAAAGCTAGCTGATAGTTTTTAATGGTAAAACCGAATAAAACTAACCACTTATAGTTAAGTGGCACCTGGATTAATTACAGATGTTCTGAATGAAAGAAAAATCTTTTGAAAAACTCTTTGCAATATCCACTAGGTGGCATACAGTGACCACGTTTAGGTCGTCTTATCTCCACAAAACCTCCCATTCATACAGCAGATAAAGAGCTGCATTATTAATTTATACCACTGCATCCACTCTACACCTAATATTTGTTTAGCCAGCTGTTTCCTCTAATCCTCCTTAAACACCAGTGATTGAAATCCTAAGTATATTCAGACTTTTTTTTTACCCCAAAGAACATTTTGTTACCCACAAGTTACAAGCTACCTTTTCAAGTGCAGTACTGTATGCTACAGTTACTAACAGTGGAGACAGAATGTCTAATACTTCCTCACAAGCAACAGAAGCAGCTTGTCATACGAAAATAATTTTTTTCCAAAACTTTTCATTTTCAGAGACTTTTAAGTAATGAAATACACTGTCAGGTTTACAACGAAACAGAAATGCAAAGTATTTCAACTTCCAAGGATAGTTTAACTACCGCTTCAATGAAAAGGCAAATGAAAAGCAGAAAATATTAATTTCAGTTCTCACACTTTAATCCTTGCAGTGAATTGGAAAACTTCGAATATATTTAAATATAAGCAATTGGAAAGTCACTCTTCATTTGAAGATCTCAAAACATTTTTTAAAGGTTGGTCAATATTATTTCCAGATTTTTACTGAGGGGCAAGGAGGTTAAGTGACTTGATTAAGTAAGTATCTATAACAGTTCTTTTGGCTCCAGACTGTGACCAACAGCGGTCAAAAATATTTCTTTTAGTCACATATCAGCATAAAATCAGAGAGGCTGGGGACTTGCAGTAGAAAATGCTCTTCTTATCCTTTTACAAACTGTAAAAACAAAGATGCACTGCAGCACACCACAGAAACCCTCCAGTCTTTTCTGAAACCTCTACCCCTCCAGCCCCAAGCCTTTGTGCTACTTTAGGGTTTTTTAGTAGCTGCTAGTTGTTTTAACCATGCTAACTGAAAATGAGAGGAAACTGAACCCGCGAGTTTTATAATGAAAGGATGCTTTGCTGTGAATTACACTGTCAGTCATGTCTCTGAAGAGACATCCATTGCTGTGGATAACACTTTTCTTCATAATGACACAGGTTTTTTTTCTCTTTCTTATTGGAATCTGCTTACACGTTCAGGAATCTTATTAGGAAGACAGGCCTTTTGGCATAATTTCAGTGCAGACCAGCAGTGTCTTGATTATTACATTGACTTTTTTTCTTTTTATTTAACTTGAAAAAGCTGCTCTCTACAAAATTATTTTTCCCATTTTGCTTTAACTGTTATGTTGAAAAGTATCACAAATTAATCTTTCTTTCTTTCTTTCTCTCTCTTCCTTCCTGCATTCTTCCTTCTTCCTTTTCCCCTTGTCACTAAATGTAATACAGGTAAGTACATATGGGTTAGAGTCTCAGATAATGCATTCAGAGCAACTCCACTTAGCTGTGCTTGACGGGAGTTGAAGATCTGCCTCCATGAGATACGAAAAACCAAGGAAGCATGAGCTGTCTCTTTGTAGCACGAGGATTTGGCATTCTGCATGACACGCCTTGGCGTGAGACTGCTGACTCCTGGTTTGCTCTCCATAGGAGCTGATAATAATTTTCCTGGTTATGATACATTTCTCCATATGCTGAAAATACTCCTCTCTAGAAACAGTGTATATTGAGAGGGTGTGTATCCAGTTACACAGCCGCACTGCACCTACGTTTTCAACTACCACATCATACATAATCCTAACAATGCTTTCCTAACAAAACAATAGGAATCTTTCCAGATTGCTTCTTTCCACATTTAGGCACTAAAACAGTCTTGCTAGCCATTAATACAAACCCATTGCTGTTAACAGTCTTGTACACATTGCCAAGTTCCCAGAGTCTCCTGAAGGTGTTATATCAGTTACATGACACCACACAGCAACATATATGGCAACATCTTCTGCCCTGAAAGATCCTAGCGGTGATGAATCCCCTTTCTAATGATATACAAATAGCAATAGACCTCCTTAATACAAACACGCAAATACTTTCCAACCCTTTACATCTAAACCCACCACACAAGCGGTTTTGCCATAAAAAACATTTTGAATGACACCTCTATATGTATTTGACCCCAAAAAACAGATAAACAGCTAGTAAAATGATACAGTTATCACAGCCATGGACCAGCTAATATGCAGCTACACATTCAAAAAGCTGTGGCATCCTAACTTTCTTGGTGAGTGGAGACGATACAGAAAGCTGTGCCAAATGTTATTCAGGCTTTCTCCGACAATAAATAACCAAATATGACATCAGTATGTAATTTATCACATCTTATCAAAATCTTTTTCCTTCTAACCGGATGGTCAGTACTTCATGCAAATCTACTTCCAGCCCTTGAAATTCTTGCTCAGTCTACCATCCTCCTCTTCCTACGTCCTAAAAACTTCTAAAAGCATCTGACTGGATGGAGAAATCCCTCAAGAAAGACAAATCTCTGTGAAATGTATAATCCCATAGGAGGAAGCCACAGAACAGAAGCATACAACTTTTGTCTTTCAGACGGAATCTGCAGTTGCAATATGATCTCTCCTTTGGTAACACAGAGCACTTAAAGTCAAACGCATTGAAGTTAGCCGGTTTCAATCCGTCTTTCACCCTCACCCCCAGCCTCAGCTGCCAAATTAGATCGTTTGAAAATCCCTTTGGTGCAGCCCTGGAGCTGATGCCACAGACATTGCTTTCTGGATCCCCATCTGACTTAGAGAAATAAAGGAGTAAAAACCTTTCCCAAAAGTTTGATTTTTTTTTTACCTTGCGCAGAGCTCCCGAGTTGAGATGCTCTCAGAACTCTCCAGCAGTTTGAAACAGAGGACAGCGAAGTGCGGAGGAAGTTTTTGGTGCTCACCTTAAGTCAGTGTGTGCGTGTGTGTGCCTATGTCCCGAATGTCTCTTTGTGGCTCTGGGTGGCAGAGGACCTGATTCAGGGAAGAGAGAGCCACTTTCTCACCGGGAGGAAAAGAAAAGCAACACGTCATGAGTTAAGTACGCCTCCAAGATGTCTTAATTACAGCTCAACGTGCTTTCCATTCAGACCCCAGGAATGAGAGGAAAAAATAAACCCACACACGCGGTTTCTCTCTCACACACACCCACACCCACCCACCCCGTCCCAGCACACTGCCCTGTCCCTCCAGGTCCCTGTCCTCACCCCTTAGGTCCAGCCCTCCCGGATCCGCACCTAAAAAAGCCTCTCACAACGCACACAAGTCCCGAGCTAAAAACTACACGGGGCTAAAAAAAAAAAAAAAAAAGAAAATAAAAAAAAGTAGTTGGCAGTGTTCCTCGTGAAGGGATCATTGAATTTAGGGATACAGGGTGTGTGACACCCTGAGAAACATGATACTTCTGACCACTTGCCTCTGCTCACTCCCAGCCCCTGCTCCTTTTTTACCCCCCACCCTACCGTTAACTCTGAGGGTGGGAATGTGGTTTCAGATGGGGAGAAAGTGATGCATGAAAGGTGGGGGGGGTGTAGTGGGGTGGAAACAGCTGGACCTAACAGGATCCTGTTGTGTTTTTGTTTTACCCCTAAATTCCAATTGAATTATTAATCCAGGAAACAAGCCCAGCTTCTCTTATTACACCCCAAATACAGAACACGCCTTGCGCACGGCACTGGCATCACAAAACCCTAAAGTCAGGCAACTGTTGGCCCCAAGTCTTTACGCAATTTCTAAACACCACCTCAGGCCAAAGTGCTCCTCCAGCATCAAAAATCTCTGGATTATGGTGCATTTCGTATCAGGAGACACACAACCCCAAAGCAGTTTGCTAAAATCCGTGCTTTAACTCCCTAAATCCCATGGCATGAAAAGCATACACATTAAACCTCGCCTCTTACAACTGCAGACAAAAGCTGCTGCCATGATTGTATCTCTAAATGTGTCTGTTATTTAAACAAACAAACAAAAACAAAACCCCAAATCAAACAACAAAGAAGAAAGGAAAAAGGAAAAAAAAAAAAAAAAAGGCCAAGCCTTGATGATGTACTACATGTTGGCAAACTGGGGCCCAAATAATATTATTTGAGTTGAAAGCAGGTGTAGTTGCTCTTCTTCCACTTGAACAAAATAAGGTTCTTGATGCCTGATGTCCCAACAGCAGTAGGAAATACATGCCTGAATCCTCAACATCTAAATTGTGCTGGATTAGAAAACACAGGTAACCCATGCAACTTGGTTTTG